>NW_027311586.1:0-23353 GCF_047496795.1 Chiloscyllium punctatum | reverse complement strand
AGGGGGGAGCCTCCCCCGTGTCCAGGCCGATTTTCGTGCATTTCCAACCGTGGGAAGTGGTCCAAAAGGGAATGGGGGTGGACGTGACTGCTCAACCCGGCTTTGAGACTTGTAAGCCGGGTAGCTCAGCCGGGTTTGACCCGGCGGTTCTGCCGACGGTCCCGCCTTCGAGGGCGGACCCTCCCCCGTGTACAGGCCGATTTTCGTGCATTTCCAACGGTGGGAAGAGGTCCAAAAGGGGATGGGAGTGAACGTGACTGCTCAACCCGACTCTGAGGCTTCTAACCCGGGTAGCTCGGCCGGGTTTGACCCGTCGATTCTGCCGATGGTCTCGTTTTGGAGGGGGGAGCCTCCCCCGTGTTCAGTCCGATTTTCGTGCATTTCGAACCGTGGGAAGTGGCCCAAAAGGGGATGGGAGTGAATGTGACTGCTCATACCGACTTTGGCGCTTCCGAGCCTGGTAGCTCAGCCGGGTTTGATCCAGCGGTTCTGCGGACGGTCTCGTCTTCGAGGCGGCTCCCTCCCCCGTGTACAGGCCGATTTTCATGCATTTGCAACGGTGGGAAGTTGCCCAAAAGGGGATGGGAGTGAATGTGACTGCTCAACCCGACTTCGAGACTTGTAAGCCGGGTAGCTCAGCCGGGTTTGACCCGGCGGTTCTGCCGACGGTCTCGCCTTCGAGGGGGGAGCCTCCCCCGTGTACAGGCCGATTTCCGTGCATTTCCAACGGTGGGAAGAGGTTCAAAAGGGGATGGGAGTGAATGTGACTGCTCAACCCGACTCTGAGGCTTCTAACCCGGGTAGCTCGGCCGGGTTTGATCCGGCGGTTCTGCCGACGGTCTCGTCTTCGAGGCCGGTGCCTCCCCCGTGTACAGGCCGATTTTCGTGCATTTCCAACGGTGGGAAGAGGTTCAAAAGGGGATGGGGGTGAATGCGACTGCTCAACCCGACTCTGAGGCTTCTAACCCGGGTAGCCCGGCCGGGTTTGACCCGGCGGTTCTGCCGTCGGTCTCGCCTTCGAGGGCGGAGCCTCCCCCGTGTACAGGCCGATTTTCATGCATTTGCAACGGTGGGAAGTTGCCCAAAAGTCGATGGGAGTGAATGTGACTGCTCAACCCGACTTTGAGACTTTTAAGCCGGGTAGCTCAGCCGGGTTTGACCCGGCGGTTCTGCCGACGGTCTCGCCTTCGAGGGGGGAGCCTCCCCCGTGTACAGGCCGATTTTCGTGCATTTCCAACGGTGGGAAGAGGTTCAAAAGGGGATGGGAGTGAATGTGACTGCTCAACCCGACTCTGAGGCTTCTAACCCGGGTAGCTCGGCCGGGTTTGATCCGGCGGTTCTGCCGACGGTCTCGTCTTCGAGGCGGGTGCCTCCCCCGTGTACAGGCCGATTTTCATGCATTTCGTACCGTGGGAAGCGGTCCAAAAGGGGATGGGAGTGAACGTGACTGCTCATACCGACTTTGGCGCTTCCGAGCCGGGTAGCTCAGCCGGGTTTGACCCGGCGGTTCTGCCGACGGTCTCGTCTTCGAGGCGGGTGCCTCTCCCGTGTACAGGCCGATTTTCGTGCATTTCCAACCGTGGGAAGTGGTCCAAAAGGGAATGGGGGTGGACGTGACTGCTCAACCCGGCTTTGAGACTTGTAAGCCGGGTAGCTCAGCCGGGTTTGACCCGGCGGTTCTGCCGACGGTCCCGCCTTCGAGGGCGGACCCTCCCCCGTGTACAGGCCGATTTTCGTGCATTTCCAACGGTGGGAAGAGGTCCAAAAGGGGATGGGAGTGAACGTGACTGCTCAACCCGACTCTGAGGCTTCTAACCCGGGTAGCTCGGCCGGGTTTGACCCGTCGATTCTGCCGATGGTCTCGTTTTGGAGGGGGGAGCCTCCCCCGTGTTCAGTCCGATTTTCGTGCATTTCGAACCGTGGGAAGCGGCCCAAAAGGGGATGGGAGTGAATGTGACTGCTCATACCGACTTTGGCGCTTCCGAGCCTGGTAGCTCAGCCGGGTTTGATCCGGCGGTTCTGCCGACGGTCTCGTCTTCGAGGCGGCTCCCTCCCCCGTGTACAGGCCGATTTTCATGCATTTCGTACCGTGGGAAGTGGTCCAAAAGGGAATGGGGGTGGACGTGACTGCTCATACCGACATCGAGACTTGTAAGCCGTGTAGCTCGGCCGGGTTTGATCCGTCGGGTCTGCCGACGGTCTCGTCTTCGAGAGGGGGGCCTCCCCCGTGTACAGGCCGATTTTCGTGCATTTCCAACGGTGGGAAGAGGTTCAAAAGGGGATGGGGGTGAATGTGACTGCTCAACCCGACTCTGAGGCTTCTAACCCGGGTAGCTCGGCCGGGTTTGATCCGGCGGTTCTGCCGACGGTCTCGTCTTCGAGGCCGGTGCCTCCCCCGTGTACAGGCCGATTTTCGTGCATTTCCAACGGTGGGAAGTGGTCCAAAAGGGAATGGGGGTGGACGTGTCTGCTCATACCGACTTTGAGACTTGTAAGCCGGGTAGCTCAGCCGGGTTTGTTCCGGCGGTTCTGCTGACGGTCTCGTCATCGAGGGGGGAGCCTCCCCCGTGTCCAGGCCGATTTTCATGCATTTCCAACCGTGGGAAGTGGTCCAAAAGGGAATGGGGGTGAATGTGTCTGCTCATACCGACTTTGAGACTTGTAAGCCGGGTAGCTCAGCCGGGTTTGACCCGGCGGTTCTGCCGACGGCCTCGCCTTCGAGGGGGGAGCGTCCCCCGTGTTCAGGCCGAATTTTGTGCATTTCGAACCGTGGGAAGTTGCCCAAAAGTCGATGGGAGTGAATGTGACTGCTCAACCCGACTTTGAGACTTGTAAGCCGGGTAGCTCAGCCGGGTTTGACCCGGCGGTTCTGCCGACGGTCTCGTCTTCGAGGCGGGTGCCTCCCCCGTGTACAGGCCGATTTTCATGCATTTCGTACCGTGGGAAGCGGTCCAAAAGGGGATGGGAGTGAACGTGACTGCTCATACCGACTTTGGCGCTTCCGAGCCGGGTAGCTCAGCCGGGTTTGACCCGGCGGTTCTGCCGACGGTCTCGTCTTCGAGGCGGGTGCCTCTCCCGTGTACAGGCCGATTTTCGTGCATTTCCAACCGTGGGAAGTGGTCCAAAAGGGAATGGGGGTGGACGTGACTGCTCAACCCGGCTTTGAGACTTGTAAGCCGGGTAGCTCAGCCGGGTTTGACCCGGCGGTTCTGCCGACGGTCCCGCCTTCGAGGGCGGACCCTCCCCCGTGTACAGGCCGATTTTCGTGCATTTCCAACGGTGGGAAGAGGTCCAAAAGGGGATGGGAGTGAACGTGACTGCTCAACCCGACTCTGAGGCTTCTAACCCGGGTAGCTCGGCCGGGTTTGACCCGTCGATTCTGCCGATGGTCTCGTTTTGGAGGGGGGAGCCTCCCCCGTGTTCAGTCCGATTTTCGTGCATTTCGAACCGTGGGAAGCGGCCCAAAAGGGGATGGGAGTGAATGTGACTGCTCATACCGACTTTGGCGCTTCCGAGCCTGGTAGCTCAGCCGGGTTTGACCCGGCGGTTCTGCCGACGGTCTCGTCTTCGAGGCGGGTGCCTCCCCCGTGTACAGGCCGATTTTCATGCATTTCGTACCGTGGGAAGCGGTCCAAAAGGGGATGGGAGTGAACGTGACTGCTCATACCGACTTTGGCGCTTCCGAGCCGGGTAGCTCAGCCGGGTTTGACCCGGCGGTTCTGCCGACGGTCTCGTCTTCGAGGCGGGTGCCTCTCCCGTGTACAGGCCGATTTTCGTGCATTTCCAACCGTGGGAAGTGGTCCAAAAGGGAATGGGGGTGGACGTGACTGCTCAACCCGGCTTTGAGACTTGTAAGCCGGGTAGCTCAGCCGGGTTTGACCCGGCGGTTCTGCCGACGGTCCCGCCTTCGAGGGCGGACCCTCCCCCGTGTACAGGCCGATTTTCGTGCATTTCCAACGGTGGGAAGAGGTCCAAAAGGGGATGGGAGTGAACGTGACTGCTCAACCCGACTCTGAGGCTTCTAACCCGGGTAGCTCGGCCGGGTTTGACCCGTCGATTCTGCCGATGGTCTCGTTTTGGAGGGGGGAGCCTCCCCCGTGTTCAGTCCGATTTTCGTGCATTTCGAACCGTGGGAAGCGGCCCAAAAGGGGATGGGAGTGAATGTGACTGCTCATACCGACTTTGGCGCTTCCGAGCCTGGTAGCTCAGCCGGGTTTGATCCGGCGGTTCTGCCGACGGTCTCGTCTTCGAGGCGGCTCCCTCCCCCGTGTACAGGCCGATTTTCATGCATTTCGTACCGTGGGAAGTGGTCCAAAAGGGAATGGGGGTGGACGTGACTGCTCATACCGACATCGAGACTTGTAAGCCGTGTAGCTCGGCCGGGTTTGATCCGTCGGGTCTGCCGACGGTCTCGTCTTCGAGAGGGGGGCCTCCCCCGTGTACAGGCCGATTTTCGTGCATTTCCAACGGTGGGAAGAGGTTCAAAAGGGGATGGGGGTGAATGTGACTGCTCAACCCGACTCTGAGGCTTCTAACCCGGGTAGCTCGGCCGGGTTTGATCCGGCGGTTCTGCCGACGGTCTCGTCTTCGAGGCCGGTGCCTCCCCCGTGTACAGGCCGATTTTCGTGCATTTCCAACGGTGGGAAGTGGTCCAAAAGGGAATGGGGGTGGACGTGTCTGCTCATACCGACTTTGAGACTTGTAAGCCGGGTAGCTCAGCCGGGTTTGTTCCGGCGGTTCTGCCGACGGTCTCGTCATCGAGGGGGGAGCCTCCCCCGTGTCCAGGCCGATTTTCATGCATTTCCAACCGTGGGAAGTGGTCCAAAAGGGAATGGGGGTGAATGTGACTGCTCATACCGACTTTGAGACTTTTAAGCCGGGTAGCTCAGCCGGGTTTGACCCGGCGGTTCTGCCGACGGCCTCGCCTTCGAGGGGGGAGCGTCCCCCGTGTTCAGGCCGAATTTTGTGCATTTCGAACCGTGGGAAGTTGCCCAAAAGTCGATGGGAGTGAATGTGACTGCTCAACCCGACTTTGAGACTTGTAAGCCGGGTAGCTCAGCCGGGTTTGACCCGGCGGTTCTGCCGACGGTCTCGTCTTCGAGGCGGGTGCCTCCCCCGTGTACAGGCCGATTTTCATGCATTTCGTACCGTGGGAAGCGGTCCAAAAGGGGATGGGAGTGAACGTGACTGCTCATACCGACTTTGGCGCTTCCGAGCCGGGTAGCTCAGCCGGGTTTGACCCGGCGGTTCTGCCGACGGTCTCGTCTTCGAGGCGGGTGCCTCTCCCGTGTACAGGCCGATTTTCGTGCATTTCCAACCGTGGGAAGTGGTCCAAAAGGGAATGGGGGTGGACGTGACTGCTCAACCCGGCTTTGAGACTTGTAAGCCGGGTAGCTCAGCCGGGTTTGACCCGGCGGTTCTGCCGACGGTCCCGCCTTCGAGGGCGGACCCTCCCCCGTGTACAGGCCGATTTTCGTGCATTTCCAACGGTGGGAAGAGGTCCAAAAGGGGATGGGAGTGAACGTGACTGCTCAACCCGACTCTGAGGCTTCTAACCCGGGTAGCTCGGCCGGGTTTGACCCGGCGGTTCTGCCGTCGGTCTCGCCTTCGAGAGGGGCGCCTCCCCCGTGTACAGGCCGATTTTCGTGCATTTCCAACGGTGGGAAGAGGTTCAAAAGGGGATGGGGGTGAATGTGACTGCTCAACCCGACTCTGAGGCTTCTAACCCGGGTAGCCCGGCCGGGTTTGACCCGGCGGTTCTGCCGTCGGTCTCGCCTTCGAGGGCGGAGCCTCCCCCGTGTACAGGCCGATTTTCGTGCATTTCAAACCGTGGGAAGCGGTCCAAAAGGGGATGGGAGTGAATGTGACTGCTCATACCGACCTTGGCGCTTCCGACCCGGGTAGCTCAGCCGGGTTTGACCCGGCGGTTCTGCCGACGGTCTCGCCTTCGAGGGGGGAGCGTCCCCCGTGTTCAGGCCGAATTTTGTGCATTTCGAACCGTGGGAAGTTGCCCAAAAGTCGATGGGAGTGAATGTGACTGCTCAACCCGACTTTGGCGCTTCCGAGCCGGGTAGCTCAGCCGGGTTTGACCCGGCGGTTCTGCCGACGGTTTCGTCTTCGAGGCGGGTGCCTCCCCCGTGTACAGGCCGATTTTCATGCATTTCGTACCGTGGGAAGTGGTCCAAAATGGAATAGGGGTGGACGTGACTGCTCATACCGACATTGAGACTTGTAAGCCGTGTAGCTCGGCCGGGTTTGATCCGGCGGGTCTGCCGACGGTCTCGTCTTCGAGGCGGGTGCCTCCCCCGTGTACAGGCCGATTTTCGTGCATTTCGAACCGTGGGAAGTGGTCCAAAAGGGGATGGGGGTGGACGTGACTGCTCAACCCGACTTTGAGGCTTCTAACCCGGATAGCTCGGCCGGGTTTGACCCGGCGGTTCTGCCGACGGTCTCGTCATCGAGGGGGGAGCCTCCCCCGTGTCCAGGCCGATTTTCGTGCATTTCCAACCGTGGGAAGTGGTCCAAAAGGGAATGGGGGTGGACGTGACTGCTCAACCCGGCTTTGAGACTTGTAAGCCGGGTAGCTCAGCCGGGTTTGACCCGGCGGTTCTGCCGACGGTCCCGCCTTCGAGGGCGGACCCTCCCCCGTGTACAGGCCGATTTTCGTGCATTTCCAACGGTGGGAAGAGGTCCAAAAGGGGATGGGAGTGAACGTGACTGCTCAACCCGACTCTGAGGCTTCTAACCCGGGTAGCTCGGCCGGGTTTGACCCGTCGATTCTGCCGATGGTCTCGTTTTGGAGGGGGGAGCCTCCCCCGTGTTCAGTCCGATTTTCGTGCATTTCGAACCGTGGGAAGTGGCCCAAAAGGGGATGGGAGTGAATGTGACTGCTCATACCGACTTTGGCGCTTCCGAGCCTGGTAGCTCAGCCGGGTTTGATCCAGCGGTTCTGCGGACGGTCTCGTCTTCGAGGCGGCTCCCTCCCCCGTGTACAGGCCGATTTTCATGCATTTGCAACGGTGGGAAGTTGCCCAAAAGGGGATGGGAGTGAATGTGACTGCTCAACCCGACTTCGAGACTTGTAAGCCGGGTAGCTCAGCCGGGTTTGACCCGGCGGTTCTGCCGACGGTCTCGCCTTCGAGGGGGGAGCCTCCCCCGTGTACAGGCCGATTTCCGTGCATTTCCAACGGTGGGAAGAGGTTCAAAAGGGGATGGGAGTGAATGTGACTGCTCAACCCGACTCTGAGGCTTCTAACCCGGGTAGCTCGGCCGGGTTTGATCCGGCGGTTCTGCCGACGGTCTCGTCTTCGAGGCCGGTGCCTCCCCCGTGTACAGGCCGATTTTCGTGCATTTCCAACGGTGGGAAGAGGTTCAAAAGGGGATGGGGGTGAATGCGACTGCTCAACCCGACTCTGAGGCTTCTAACCCGGGTAGCCCGGCCGGGTTTGACCCGGCGGTTCTGCCGTCGGTCTCGCCTTCGAGGGCGGAGCCTCCCCCGTGTACAGGCCGATTTTCATGCATTTGCAACGGTGGGAAGTTGCCCAAAAGTCGATGGGAGTGAATGTGACTGCTCAACCCGACTTTGAGACTTTTAAGCCGGGTAGCTCAGCCGGGTTTGACCCGGCGGTTCTGCCGACGGTCTCGCCTTCGAGGGGGGAGCCTCCCCCGTGTACAGGCCGATTTTCGTGCATTTCCAACGGTGGGAAGAGGTTCAAAAGGGGATGGGAGTGAATGTGACTGCTCAACCCGACTCTGAGGCTTCTAACCCGGGTAGCTCGGCCGGGTTTGATCCGGCGGTTCTGCCGACGGTCTCGTCTTCGAGGCGGGTGCCTCCCCCGTGTACAGGCCGATTTTCATGCATTTCGTACCGTGGGAAGCGGTCCAAAAGGGGATGGGAGTGAACGTGACTGCTCATACCGACTTTGGCGCTTCCGAGCCGGGTAGCTCAGCCGGGTTTGACCCGGCGGTTCTGCCGACGGTCTCGTCTTCGAGGCGGGTGCCTCTCCCGTGTACAGGCCGATTTTCGTGCATTTCCAACCGTGGGAAGTGGTCCAAAAGGGAATGGGGGTGGACGTGACTGCTCAACCCGGCTTTGAGACTTGTAAGCCGGGTAGCTCAGCCGGGTTTGACCCGGCGGTTCTGCCGACGGTCCCGCCTTCGAGGGCGGACCCTCCCCCGTGTACAGGCCGATTTTCGTGCATTTCCAACGGTGGGAAGAGGTCCAAAAGGGGATGGGAGTGAACGTGACTGCTCAACCCGACTCTGAGGCTTCTAACCCGGGTAGCTCGGCCGGGTTTGACCCGTCGATTCTGCCGATGGTCTCGTTTTGGAGGGGGGAGCCTCCCCCGTGTTCAGTCCGATTTTCGTGCATTTCGAACCGTGGGAAGCGGCCCAAAAGGGGATGGGAGTGAATGTGACTGCTCATACCGACTTTGGCGCTTCCGAGCCTGGTAGCTCAGCCGGGTTTGATCCGGCGGTTCTGCCGACGGTCTCGTCTTCGAGGCGGCTCCCTCCCCCGTGTACAGGCCGATTTTCATGCATTTCGTACCGTGGGAAGTGGTCCAAAAGGGAATGGGGGTGGACGTGACTGCTCATACCGACATCGAGACTTGTAAGCCGTGTAGCTCGGCCGGGTTTGATCCGTCGGGTCTGCCGACGGTCTCGTCTTCGAGAGGGGGGCCTCCCCCGTGTACAGGCCGATTTTCGTGCATTTCCAACGGTGGGAAGAGGTTCAAAAGGGGATGGGGGTGAATGTGACTGCTCAACCCGACTCTGAGGCTTCTAACCCGGGTAGCTCGGCCGGGTTTGATCCGGCGGTTCTGCCGACGGTCTCGTCTTCGAGGCCGGTGCCTCCCCCGTGTACAGGCCGATTTTCGTGCATTTCCAACGGTGGGAAGTGGTCCAAAAGGGAATGGGGGTGGACGTGTCTGCTCATACCGACTTTGAGACTTGTAAGCCGGGTAGCTCAGCCGGGTTTGTTCCGGCGGTTCTGCTGACGGTCTCGTCATCGAGGGGGGAGCCTCCCCCGTGTCCAGGCCGATTTTCATGCATTTCCAACCGTGGGAAGTGGTCCAAAAGGGAATGGGGGTGAATGTGACTGCTCATACCGACTTTGAGACTTTTAAGCCGGGTAGCTCAGCCGGGTTTGACCCGGCGGTTCTGCCGACGGCCTCGCCTTCGAGGGGGGAGCGTCCCCCGTGTTCAGGCCGAATTTTGTGCATTTCGAACCGTGGGAAGTTGCCCAAAAGTCGATGGGAGTGAATGTGACTGCTCAACCCGACTTTGAGACTTGTAAGCCGGGTAGCTCAGCCGGGTTTGACCCGGCGGTTCTGCCGACGGTCTCGTCTTCGAGGCGGGTGCCTCCCCCGTGTACAGGCCGATTTTCATGCATTTCGTACCGTGGGAAGCGGTCCAAAAGGGGATGGGAGTGAACGTGACTGCTCATACCGACTTTGGCGCTTCCGAGCCGGGTAGCTCAGCCGGGTTTGACCCGGCGGTTCTGCCGACGGTCTCGTCTTCGAGGCGGGTGCCTCTCCCGTGTACAGGCCGATTTTCGTGCATTTCCAACCGTGGGAAGTGGTCCAAAAGGGAATGGGGGTGGACGTGACTGCTCAACCCGGCTTTGAGACTTGTAAGCCGGGTAGCTCAGCCGGGTTTGACCCGGCGGTTCTGCCGACGGTCCCGCCTTCGAGGGCGGACCCTCCCCCGTGTACAGGCCGATTTTCGTGCATTTCCAACGGTGGGAAGAGGTCCAAAAGGGGATGGGAGTGAACGTGACTGCTCAACCCGACTCTGAGGCTTCTAACCCGGGTAGCTCGGCCGGGTTTGACCCGTCGATTCTGCCGATGGTCTCGTTTTGGAGGGGGGAGCCTCCCCCGTGTTCAGTCCGATTTTCGTGCATTTCGAACCGTGGGAAGCGGCCCAAAAGGGGATGGGAGTGAATGTGACTGCTCATACCGACTTTGGCGCTTCCGAGCCTGGTAGCTCAGCCGGGTTTGATCCGGCGGTTCTGCCGACGGTCTCGTCTTCGAGGCGGCTCCCTCCCCCGTGTACAGGCCGATTTTCATGCATTTCGTACCGTGGGAAGTGGTCCAAAAGGGAATGGGGGTGGACGTGACTGCTCATACCGACATCGAGACTTGTAAGCCGTGTAGCTCGGCCGGGTTTGATCCGTCGGGTCTGCCGACGGTCTCGTCTTCGAGAGGGGGGCCTCCCCCGTGTACAGGCCGATTTTCGTGCATTTCCAACGGTGGGAAGAGGTTCAAAAGGGGATGGGGGTGAATGTGACTGCTCAACCCGACTCTGAGGCTTCTAACCCGGGTAGCTCGGCCGGGTTTGATCCGGCGGTTCTGCCGACGGTCTCGTCTTCGAGGCCGGTGCCTCCCCCGTGTACAGGCCGATTTTCGTGCATTTCCAACGGTGGGAAGTGGTCCAAAAGGGAATGGGGGTGGACGTGTCTGCTCATACCGACTTTGAGACTTGTAAGCCGGGTAGCTCAGCCGGGTTTGTTCCGGCGGTTCTGCTGACGGTCTCGTCATCGAGGGGGGAGCCTCCCCCGTGTCCAGGCCGATTTTCATGCATTTCCAACCGTGGGAAGTGGTCCAAAAGGGAATGGGGGTGAATGTGTCTGCTCATACCGACTTTGAGACTTGTAAGCCGGGTAGCTCAGCCGGGTTTGACCCGGCGGTTCTGCCGACGGCCTCGCCTTCGAGGGGGGAGCGTCCCCCGTGTTCAGGCCGAATTTTGTGCATTTCGAACCGTGGGAAGTTGCCCAAAAGTCGATGGGAGTGAATGTGACTGCTCAACCCGACTTTGAGACTTGTAAGCCGGGTAGCTCAGCCGGGTTTGACCCGGCGGTTCTGCCGACGGTCTCGTCTTCGAGGCGGGTGCCTCCCCCGTGTACAGGCCGATTTTCATGCATTTCGTACCGTGGGAAGCGGTCCAAAAGGGGATGGGAGTGAACGTGACTGCTCATACCGACTTTGGCGCTTCCGAGCCGGGTAGCTCAGCCGGGTTTGACCCGGCGGTTCTGCCGACGGTCTCGTCTTCGAGGCGGGTGCCTCTCCCGTGTACAGGCCGATTTTCGTGCATTTCCAACCGTGGGAAGTGGTCCAAAAGGGAATGGGGGTGGACGTGACTGCTCAACCCGGCTTTGAGACTTGTAAGCCGGGTAGCTCAGCCGGGTTTGACCCGGCGGTTCTGCCGACGGTCCCGCCTTCGAGGGCGGACCCTCCCCCGTGTACAGGCCGATTTTCGTGCATTTCCAACGGTGGGAAGAGGTCCAAAAGGGGATGGGAGTGAACGTGACTGCTCAACCCGACTCTGAGGCTTCTAACCCGGGTAGCTCGGCCGGGTTTGACCCGTCGATTCTGCCGATGGTCTCGTTTTGGAGGGGGGAGCCTCCCCCGTGTTCAGTCCGATTTTCGTGCATTTCGAACCGTGGGAAGCGGCCCAAAAGGGGATGGGAGTGAATGTGACTGCTCATACCGACTTTGGCGCTTCCGAGCCTGGTAGCTCAGCCGGGTTTGACCCGGCGGTTCTGCCGACGGTCTCGTCTTCGAGGCGGGTGCCTCCCCCGTGTACAGGCCGATTTTCATGCATTTCGTACCGTGGGAAGCGGTCCAAAAGGGGATGGGAGTGAACGTGACTGCTCATACCGACTTTGGCGCTTCCGAGCCGGGTAGCTCAGCCGGGTTTGACCCGGCGGTTCTGCCGACGGTCTCGTCTTCGAGGCGGGTGCCTCTCCCGTGTACAGGCCGATTTTCGTGCATTTCCAACCGTGGGAAGTGGTCCAAAAGGGAATGGGGGTGGACGTGACTGCTCAACCCGGCTTTGAGACTTGTAAGCCGGGTAGCTCAGCCGGGTTTGACCCGGCGGTTCTGCCGACGGTCCCGCCTTCGAGGGCGGACCCTCCCCCGTGTACAGGCCGATTTTCGTGCATTTCCAACGGTGGGAAGAGGTCCAAAAGGGGATGGGAGTGAACGTGACTGCTCAACCCGACTCTGAGGCTTCTAACCCGGGTAGCTCGGCCGGGTTTGACCCGTCGATTCTGCCGATGGTCTCGTTTTGGAGGGGGGAGCCTCCCCCGTGTTCAGTCCGATTTTCGTGCATTTCGAACCGTGGGAAGCGGCCCAAAAGGGGATGGGAGTGAATGTGACTGCTCATACCGACTTTGGCGCTTCCGAGCCTGGTAGCTCAGCCGGGTTTGATCCGGCGGTTCTGCCGACGGTCTCGTCTTCGAGGCGGCTCCCTCCCCCGTGTACAGGCCGATTTTCATGCATTTCGTACCGTGGGAAGTGGTCCAAAAGGGAATGGGGGTGGACGTGACTGCTCATACCGACATCGAGACTTGTAAGCCGTGTAGCTCGGCCGGGTTTGATCCGTCGGGTCTGCCGACGGTCTCGTCTTCGAGAGGGGGGCCTCCCCCGTGTACAGGCCGATTTTCGTGCATTTCCAACGGTGGGAAGAGGTTCAAAAGGGGATGGGGGTGAATGTGACTGCTCAACCCGACTCTGAGGCTTCTAACCCGGGTAGCTCGGCCGGGTTTGATCCGGCGGTTCTGCCGACGGTCTCGTCTTCGAGGCCGGTGCCTCCCCCGTGTACAGGCCGATTTTCGTGCATTTCCAACGGTGGGAAGTGGTCCAAAAGGGAATGGGGGTGGACGTGTCTGCTCATACCGACTTTGAGACTTGTAAGCCGGGTAGCTCAGCCGGGTTTGTTCCGGCGGTTCTGCCGACGGTCTCGTCATCGAGGGGGGAGCCTCCCCCGTGTCCAGGCCGATTTTCATGCATTTCCAACCGTGGGAAGTGGTCCAAAAGGGAATGGGGGTGAATGTGACTGCTCATACCGACTTTGAGACTTTTAAGCCGGGTAGCTCAGCCGGGTTTGACCCGGCGGTTCTGCCGACGGCCTCGCCTTCGAGGGGGGAGCGTCCCCCGTGTTCAGGCCGAATTTTGTGCATTTCGAACCGTGGGAAGTTGCCCAAAAGTCGATGGGAGTGAATGTGACTGCTCAACCCGACTTTGAGACTTGTAAGCCGGGTAGCTCAGCCGGGTTTGACCCGGCGGTTCTGCCGACGGTCTCGTCTTCGAGGCGGGTGCCTCCCCCGTGTACAGGCCGATTTTCATGCATTTCGTACCGTGGGAAGCGGTCCAAAAGGGGATGGGAGTGAACGTGACTGCTCATACCGACTTTGGCGCTTCCGAGCCGGGTAGCTCAGCCGGGTTTGACCCGGCGGTTCTGCCGACGGTCTCGTCTTCGAGGCGGGTGCCTCTCCCGTGTACAGGCCGATTTTCGTGCATTTCCAACCGTGGGAAGTGGTCCAAAAGGGAATGGGGGTGGACGTGACTGCTCAACCCGGCTTTGAGACTTGTAAGCCGGGTAGCTCAGCCGGGTTTGACCCGGCGGTTCTGCCGACGGTCCCGCCTTCGAGGGCGGACCCTCCCCCGTGTACAGGCCGATTTTCGTGCATTTCCAACGGTGGGAAGAGGTCCAAAAGGGGATGGGAGTGAACGTGACTGCTCAACCCGACTCTGAGGCTTCTAACCCGGGTAGCTCGGCCGGGTTTGACCCGGCGGTTCTGCCGTCGGTCTCGCCTTCGAGAGGGGCGCCTCCCCCGTGTACAGGCCGATTTTCGTGCATTTCCAACGGTGGGAAGAGGTTCAAAAGGGGATGGGGGTGAATGTGACTGCTCAACCCGACTCTGAGGCTTCTAACCCGGGTAGCCCGGCCGGGTTTGACCCGGCGGTTCTGCCGTCGGTCTCGCCTTCGAGGGCGGAGCCTCCCCCGTGTACAGGCCGATTTTCGTGCATTTCAAACCGTGGGAAGCGGTCCAAAAGGGGATGGGAGTGAATGTGACTGCTCATACCGACCTTGGCGCTTCCGACCCGGGTAGCTCAGCCGGGTTTGACCCGGCGGTTCTGCCGACGGTCTCGCCTTCGAGGGGGGAGCGTCCCCCGTGTTCAGGCCGAATTTTGTGCATTTCGAACCGTGGGAAGTTGCCCAAAAGTCGATGGGAGTGAATGTGACTGCTCAACCCGACTTTGGCGCTTCCGAGCCGGGTAGCTCAGCCGGGTTTGACCCGGCGGTTCTGCCGACGGTTTCGTCTTCGAGGCGGGTGCCTCCCCCGTGTACAGGCCGATTTTCATGCATTTCGTACCGTGGGAAGTGGTCCAAAATGGAATAGGGGTGGACGTGACTGCTCATACCGACATTGAGACTTGTAAGCCGTGTAGCTCGGCCGGGTTTGATCCGGCGGGTCTGCCGACGGTCTCGTCTTCGAGGCGGGTGCCTCCCCCGTGTACAGGCCGATTTTCGTGCATTTCGAACCGTGGGAAGTGGTCCAAAAGGGGATGGGGGTGGACGTGACTGCTCAACCCGACTTTGAGGCTTCTAACCCGGATAGCTCGGCCGGGTTTGACCCGGCGGTTCTGCCGACGGTCTCGTCATCGAGGGGGGAGCCTCCCCCGTGTCCAGGCCGATTTTCGTGCATTTCCAACCGTGGGAAGTGGTCCAAAAGGGAATGGGGGTGGACGTGACTGCTCAACCCGGCTTTGAGACTTGTAAGCCGGGTAGCTCAGCCGGGTTTGACCCGGCGGTTCTGCCGACGGTCCCGCCTTCGAGGGCGGACCCTCCCCCGTGTACAGGCCGATTTTCGTGCATTTCCAACGGTGGGAAGAGGTCCAAAAGGGGATGGGAGTGAACGTGACTGCTCAACCCGACTCTGAGGCTTCTAACCCGGGTAGCTCGGCCGGGTTTGACCCGTCGATTCTGCCGATGGTCTCGTTTTGGAGGGGGGAGCCTCCCCCGTGTTCAGTCCGATTTTCGTGCATTTCGAACCGTGGGAAGTGGCCCAAAAGGGGATGGGAGTGAATGTGACTGCTCATACCGACTTTGGCGCTTCCGAGCCTGGTAGCTCAGCCGGGTTTGATCCAGCGGTTCTGCGGACGGTCTCGTCTTCGAGGCGGCTCCCTCCCCCGTGTACAGGCCGATTTTCATGCATTTGCAACGGTGGGAAGTTGCCCAAAAGGGGATGGGAGTGAATGTGACTGCTCAACCCGACTTCGAGACTTGTAAGCCGGGTAGCTCAGCCGGGTTTGACCCGGCGGTTCTGCCGACGGTCTCGCCTTCGAGGGGGGAGCCTCCCCCGTGTACAGGCCGATTTCCGTGCATTTCCAACGGTGGGAAGAGGTTCAAAAGGGGATGGGAGTGAATGTGACTGCTCAACCCGACTCTGAGGCTTCTAACCCGGGTAGCTCGGCCGGGTTTGATCCGGCGGTTCTGCCGACGGTCTCGTCTTCGAGGCCGGTGCCTCCCCCGTGTACAGGCCGATTTTCGTGCATTTCCAACGGTGGGAAGAGGTTCAAAAGGGGATGGGGGTGAATGCGACTGCTCAACCCGACTCTGAGGCTTCTAACCCGGGTAGCCCGGCCGGGTTTGACCCGGCGGTTCTGCCGTCGGTCTCGCCTTCGAGGGCGGAGCCTCCCCCGTGTACAGGCCGATTTTCATGCATTTGCAACGGTGGGAAGTTGCCCAAAAGTCGATGGGAGTGAATGTGACTGCTCAACCCGACTTTGAGACTTTTAAGCCGGGTAGCTCAGCCGGGTTTGACCCGGCGGTTCTGCCGACGGTCTCGCCTTCGAGGGGGGAGCCTCCCCCGTGTACAGGCCGATTTTCGTGCATTTCCAACGGTGGGAAGAGGTTCAAAAGGGGATGGGAGTGAATGTGACTGCTCAACCCGACTCTGAGGCTTCTAACCCGGGTAGCTCGGCCGGGTTTGATCCGGCGGTTCTGCCGACGGTCTCGTCTTCGAGGCGGGTGCCTCCCCCGTGTACAGGCCGATTTTCATGCATTTCGTACCGTGGGAAGCGGTCCAAAAGGGGATGGGAGTGAACGTGACTGCTCATACCGACTTTGGCGCTTCCGAGCCGGGTAGCTCAGCCGGGTTTGACCCGGCGGTTCTGCCGACGGTCTCGTCTTCGAGGCGGGTGCCTCTCCCGTGTACAGGCCGATTTTCGTGCATTTCCAACCGTGGGAAGTGGTCCAAAAGGGAATGGGGGTGGACGTGACTGCTCAACCCGGCTTTGAGACTTGTAAGCCGGGTAGCTCAGCCGGGTTTGACCCGGCGGTTCTGCCGACGGTCCCGCCTTCGAGGGCGGACCCTCCCCCGTGTACAGGCCGATTTTCGTGCATTTCCAACGGTGGGAAGAGGTCCAAAAGGGGATGGGAGTGAACGTGACTGCTCAACCCGACTCTGAGGCTTCTAACCCGGGTAGCTCGGCCGGGTTTGACCCGTCGATTCTGCCGATGGTCTCGTTTTGGAGGGGGGAGCCTCCCCCGTGTTCAGTCCGATTTTCGTGCATTTCGAACCGTGGGAAGCGGCCCAAAAGGGGATGGGAGTGAATGTGACTGCTCATACCGACTTTGGCGCTTCCGAGCCTGGTAGCTCAGCCGGGTTTGATCCGGCGGTTCTGCCGACGGTCTCGTCTTCGAGGCGGCTCCCTCCCCCGTGTACAGGCCGATTTTCATGCATTTCGTACCGTGGGAAGTGGTCCAAAAGGGAATGGGGGTGGACGTGACTGCTCATACCGACATCGAGACTTGTAAGCCGTGTAGCTCGGCCGGGTTTGATCCGTCGGGTCTGCCGACGGTCTCGTCTTCGAGAGGGGGGCCTCCCCCGTGTACAGGCCGATTTTCGTGCATTTCCAACGGTGGGAAGAGGTTCAAAAGGGGATGGGGGTGAATGTGACTGCTCAACCCGACTCTGAGGCTTCTAACCCGGGTAGCTCGGCCGGGTTTGATCCGGCGGTTCTGCCGACGGTCTCGTCTTCGAGGCCGGTGCCTCCCCCGTGTACAGGCCGATTTTCGTGCATTTCCAACGGTGGGAAGTGGTCCAAAAGGGAATGGGGGTGGACGTGTCTGCTCATACCGACTTTGAGACTTGTAAGCCGGGTAGCTCAGCCGGGTTTGTTCCGGCGGTTCTGCTGACGGTCTCGTCATCGAGGGGGGAGCCTCCCCCGTGTCCAGGCCGATTTTCATGCATTTCCAACCGTGGGAAGTGGTCCAAAAGGGAATGGGGGTGAATGTGACTGCTCATACCGACTTTGAGACTTTTAAGCCGGGTAGCTCAGCCGGGTTTGACCCGGCGGTTCTGCCGACGGCCTCGCCTTCGAGGGGGGAGCGTCCCCCGTGTTCAGGCCGAATTTTGTGCATTTCGAACCGTGGGAAGTTGCCCAAAAGTCGATGGGAGTGAATGTGACTGCTCAACCCGACTTTGAGACTTGTAAGCCGGGTAGCTCAGCCGGGTTTGACCCGGCGGTTCTGCCGACGGTCTCGTCTTCGAGGCGGGTGCCTCCCCCGTGTACAGGCCGATTTTCATGCATTTCGTACCGTGGGAAGCGGTCCAAAAGGGGATGGGAGTGAACGTGACTGCTCATACCGACTTTGGCGCTTCCGAGCCGGGTAGCTCAGCCGGGTTTGACCCGGCGGTTCTGCCGACGGTCTCGTCTTCGAGGCGGGTGCCTCTCCCGTGTACAGGCCGATTTTCGTGCATTTCCAACCGTGGGAAGTGGTCCAAAAGGGAATGGGGGTGGACGTGACTGCTCAACCCGGCTTTGAGACTTGTAAGCCGGGTAGCTCAGCCGGGTTTGACCCGGCGGTTCTGCCGACGGTCCCGCCTTCGAGGGCGGACCCTCCCCCGTGTACAGGCCGATTTTCGTGCATTTCCAACGGTGGGAAGAGGTCCAAAAGGGGATGGGAGTGAACGTGACTGCTCAACCCGACTCTGAGGCTTCTAACCCGGGTAGCTCGGCCGGGTTTGACCCGTCGATTCTGCCGATGGTCTCGTTTTGGAGGGGGGAGCCTCCCCCGTGTTCAGTCCGATTTTCGTGCATTTCGAACCGTGGGAAGCGGCCCAAAAGGGGATGGGAGTGAATGTGACTGCTCATACCGACTTTGGCGCTTCCGAGCCTGGTAGCTCAGCCGGGTTTGATCCGGCGGTTCTGCCGACGGTCTCGTCTTCGAGGCGGCTCCCTCCCCCGTGTACAGGCCGATTTTCATGCATTTCGTACCGTGGGAAGTGGTCCAAAAGGGAATGGGGGTGGACGTGACTGCTCATACCGACATCGAGACTTGTAAGCCGTGTAGCTCGGCCGGGTTTGATCCGGCGGGTCTGCCGACGGTCTCGTCTTCGAGAGGGGGGCCTCCCCCGTGTACAGGCCGATTTTCGTGCATTTCCAACGGTGGGAAGAGGTTCAAAAGGGGATGGGGGTGAATGTGACTGCTCAACCCGACTCTGAGGCTTCTAACCCGGGTAGCTCGGCCGGGTTTGATCCGGCGGTTCTGCCGACGGTCTCGTCTTCGAGGCCGGTGCCTCCCCCGTGTACAGGCCGATTTTCGTGCATTTCCAACGGTGGGAAGTGGTCCAAAAGGGAATGGGGGTGAATGTGACTGCTCATACCGACTTTGAGACTTTTAAGCCGGGTAGCTCAGCCGGGTTTGACCCGGCGGTTCTGCCGACGGCCTCGCCTTCGAGGGGGGAGCGTCCCCCGTGTTCAGGCCGAATTTTGTGCATTTCGAACCGTGGGAAGTTGCCCAAAAGTCGATGGGAGTGAATGTGACTGCTCAACCCGACTTTGAGACTTGTAAGCCGGGTAGCTCAGCCGGGTTTGACCCGGCGGTTCTGCCGACGGTCTCGTCTTCGAGGCGGGTGCCTCCCCCGTGTACAGGCCGATTTTCATGCATTTCGTACCGTGGGAAGCGGTCCAAAAGGGGATGGGAGTGAACGTGACTGCTCATACCGACTTTGGCGCTTCCGAGCCGGGTAGCTCAGCCGGGTTTGACCCGGCGGTTCTGCCGACGGTCTCGTCTTCGAGGCGGGTGCCTCTCCCGTGTACAGGCCGATTTTCGTGCATTTCCAACCGTGGGAAGTGGTCCAAAAGGGAATGGGGGTGGACGTGACTGCTCAACCCGGCTTTGAGACTTGTAAGCCGGGTAGCTCAGCCGGGTTTGACCCGGCGGTTCTGCCGACGGTCCCGCCTTCGAGGGCGGACCCTCCCCCGTGTACAGGCCGATTTTCGTGCATTTCCAACGGTGGGAAGAGGTCCAAAAGGGGATGGGAGTGAACGTGACTGCTCAACCCGACTCTGAGGCTTCTAACCCGGGTAGCTCGGCCGGGTTTGACCCGTCGATTCTGCCGATGGTCTCGTTTTGGAGGGGGGAGCCTCCCCCGTGTTCAGTCCGATTTTCGTGCATTTCGAACCGTGGGAAGCGGCCCAAAAGGGGATGGGAGTGAATGTGACTGCTCATACCGACTTTGGCGCTTCCGAGCCTGGTAGCTCAGCCGGGTTTGACCCGGCGGTTCTGCCGACGGTCTCGTCTTCGAGGCGGGTGCCTCCCCCGTGTACAGGCCGATTTTCATGCATTTCGTACCGTGGGAAGCGGTCCAAAAGGGGATGGGAGTGAACGTGACTGCTCATACCGACTTTGGCGCTTCCGAGCCGGGTAGCTCAGCCGGGTTTGACCCGGCGGTTCTGCCGACGGTCTCGTCTTCGAGGCGGGTGCCTCTCCCGTGTACAGGCCGATTTTCGTGCATTTCCAACCGTGGGAAGTGGTCCAAAAGGGAATGGGGGTGGACGTGACTGCTCAACCCGGCTTTGAGACTTGTAAGCCGGGTAGCTCAGCCGGGTTTGACCCGGCGGTTCTGCCGACGGTCCCGCCTTCGAGGGCGGACCCTCCCCCGTGTACAGGCCGATTTTCGTGCATTTCCAACGGTGGGAAGAGGTCCAAAAGGGGATGGGAGTGAACGTGACTGCTCAACCCGACTCTGAGGCTTCTAACCCGGGTAGCTCGGCCGGGTTTGACCCGTCGATTCTGCCGATGGTCTCGTTTTGGAGGGGGGAGCCTCCCCCGTGTTCAGTCCGATTTTCGTGCATTTCGAACCGTGGGAAGCGGCCCAAAAGGGGATGGGAGTGAATGTGACTGCTCATACCGACTTTGGCGCTTCCGAGCCTGGTAGCTCAGCCGGGTTTGATCCGGCGGTTCTGCCGACGGTCTCGTCTTCGAGGCGGCTCCCTCCCCCGTGTACAGGCCGATTTTCATGCATTTCGTACCGTGGGAAGTGGTCCAAAAGGGAATGGGGGTGGACGTGACTGCTCATACCGACATCGAGACTTGTAAGCCGTGTAGCTCGGCCGGGTTTGATCCGTCGGGTCTGCCGACGGTCTCGTCTTCGAGAGGGGGGCCTCCCCCGTGTACAGGCCGATTTTCGTGCATTTCCAACGGTGGGAAGAGGTTCAAAAGGGGATGGGGGTGAATGTGACTGCTCAACCCGACTCTGAGGCTTCTAACCCGGGTAGCTCGGCCGGGTTTGATCCGGCGGTTCTGCCGACGGTCTCGTCTTCGAGGCCGGTGCCTCCCCCGTGTACAGGCCGATTTTCGTGCATTTCCAACGGTGGGAAGTGGTCCAAAAGGGAATGGGGGTGGACGTGTCTGCTCATACCGACTTTGAGACTTGTAAGCCGGGTAGCTCAGCCGGGTTTGTTCCGGCGGTTCTGCCGACGGTCTCGTCATCGAGGGGGGAGCCTCCCCCGTGTCCAGGCCGATTTTCATGCATTTCCAACCGTGGGAAGTGGTCCAAAAGGGAATGGGGGTGAATGTGACTGCTCATACCGACTTTGAGACTTTTAAGCCGGGTAGCTCAGCCGGGTTTGACCCGGCGGTTCTGCCGACGGCCTCGCCTTCGAGGGGGGAGCGTCCCCCGTGTTCAGGCCGAATTTTGTGCATTTCGAACCGTGGGAAGTTGCCCAAAAGTCGATGGGAGTGAATGTGACTGCTCAACCCGACTTTGAGACTTGTAAGCCGGGTAGCTCAGCCGGGTTTGACCCGGCGGTTCTGCCGACGGTCTCGTCTTCGAGGCGGGTGCCTCCCCCGTGTACAGGCCGATTTTCATGCATTTCGTACCGTGGGAAGCGGTCCAAAAGGGGATGGGAGTGAACGTGACTGCTCATACCGACTTTGGCGCTTCCGAGCCGGGTAGCTCAGCCGGGTTTGACCCGGCGGTTCTGCCGACGGTCTCGTCTTCGAGGCGGGTGCCTCTCCCGTGTACAGGCCGATTTTCGTGCATTTCCAACCGTGGGAAGTGGTCCAAAAGGGAATGGGGGTGGACGTGACTGCTCAACCCGGCTTTGAGACTTGTAAGCCGGGTAGCTCAGCCGGGTTTGACCCGGCGGTTCTGCCGACGGTCCCGCCTTCGAGGGCGGACCCTCCCCCGTGTACAGGCCGATTTTCGTGCATTTCCAACGGTGGGAAGAGGTCCAAAAGGGGATGGGAGTGAACGTGACTGCTCAACCCGACTCTGAGGCTTCTAACCCGGGTAGCTCGGCCGGGTTTGACCCGTCGATTCTGCCGATGGTCTCGTTTTGGAGGGGGGAGCCTCCCCCGTGTTCAGTCCGATTTTCGTGCATTTCGAACCGTGGGAAGCGGCCCAAAAGGGGATGGGAGTGAATGTGACTGCTCATACCGACTTTGGCGCTTCCGAGCCTGGTAGCTCAGCCGGGTTTGATCCGGCGGTTCTGCCGACGGTCTCGTCTTCGAGGCGGCTCCCTCCCCCGTGTACAGGCCGATTTTCATGCATTTCCAACGGTGGGAACAGGTTCAAAAGGGGATGGGAGTGATTGTGACTGCTCAACCCGACTCTAGGGCTTCTAACCCGGGTAGCCCGGCCGGGTTTGACCCGGCGGTTCTGCCGACGGTCTCGTCTTCGAGGCGGGTGCCTCCCCCGTGTACAGGCCGATTTTCATGCATTTCGTACCGTGGGAAGTGGTCCAAAAGGGAATGGGGGTGGACGTGTCTGCTCATACCGACTTTGAGACTTGTAAGCCGGGTAGCTCAGCCGGGTTTGTTCCGGCGGGTCTGCCGACGGTCTCGTCTTCGAGAGGGGGGGGGCCTCCCCCGTGTACAGGCCGATTTTCGTGCATTTCCAACGGTGGGAACAGGTTCAAAAGGGGATGGGAGTGAATGTGACTGCTCAACCCGACTCTGAGGCTTCTAACCCGGGTAGCTCGGCCGGGTTTGACCCGGCGGTTCTGCCGTCGGTCTCGCCTTCGAGAGGGGCGCCTCCCCCGTGTACAGGCCGATTTTCGTGCATTTCCAACGGTGGGAACAGGTTCAAAAGGGGATGGGGGTGAATGCGACTGCTCAACCCGACTCTGAGGCTTCTAACCCGGGTAGCTCAGCCGGGTTTGACCCGGCGGGTCTGCCGACGGTCTCGTCTTCGAGGCGGGTGCCTCCCCCGTATACAGGCCGATTTTCATGCATTTCGAACCGTGTGAAGTGGTCCAAAAGGGAATGGGGGTGGACGTGTCTGCTCATACCGACTTTGAGACTTGTAAGCCGGGTAGCTCAGCCGGGTTTGTTCCGGCGGTTCTGCCGACGGTCTCGTCTTCGAGGCGGGTGCCTCCCCCGTGTACAGGCCGATTTTCGTGCATTTGCAACGGTGGGAAGTTGCCCAAAAGTCGATGGGAGTGAATGTGACTGCTCAACCCGACTCTGAGGCTTCTAACCCGGGTAGCTCGGCCGGGTTTGACCCGGCGGTTCTGCCGACGGTCTCGTCTTCGAGGCGGGTGCCTCCCCCGTGTACAGGCCGATGTTCGTGCATTTCGAACCGTGGGAAGTGGTCTAAAAGTCGATGGGAGTGAACGTGACTGCTCAACCCGACTTTGAGACTTGTAAGCCGGGTAGCTCAGCCAGGTTTGACCCGGCGGTTCTGCCGACGGTCTCGCCTTCGAGGGCGGACCCTCCCCCGTGTACAGGCCGGTTTTCGTGCATTTCGAACCGTGGGAAGTGATCCAAAAGGGAATGGGGGTGAACGTGACTGCCCAACCCGGCTTTGAGACTTGTAAGCCGGGTAGCTCAGCCGGGTTGGACCCGGCGGTTCTGCCGACGGTCTCGACTTCGAGGCGGGTGCCTCCCCCGTGTACAGGCCGATTTTCATGCATTTGCAACGGTGGGAAGTTGCCCAAAAGTCGATGGGAGTGAATGTGACTGCTCAACCCGACTTCGAGACTTGTAAGCCGGGTAGCTCAGCCGGGTTTGACCCGGCGGTTCTGCCGACGGTCTCGCCTTCGAGGGGGGAGCCTCCCCCGTGTACAGGCCGATTTTCGTGCATTTCCAACGGTGGGAACAGGTTCAAAAGGGGATGGGAGTGATTGTGACTGCTCAACCCGACTCTAGGGCTTCTAACCCGGGTAGCCCGGCCGGGTTTGACCCGGCGGTTCTGCCGACGGTCTCGTCTTCGAGGCGGGTGCCACCCCCGTATACAGGCCGATTTTCATGCATTTCGAACCGTGGGAAGTGG
>NW_027311585.1:0-23406 GCF_047496795.1 Chiloscyllium punctatum | reverse complement strand
CCTTCCTCTCTCTCTCTCACCTCCTCCCTCTCTTTCTTGCCCCCTCCCTCTCTCTCTCTCTCAACACCTACCTCTCGCTCTCTCTCGAACCCCTCCTCTCTCTCTCTCTCGACCCCCTCCCTCTCTCTCTCGCCCCCTCCCTCTCTCTCTCACGCCCCTCCTCTCTCTCTCTCTCGCCTCCCCTCCCTCTCTCTCTCTCGCCCCCTCCCTCTCTCGCCCCCTCCTGTCTCTCTCGTTCCCCACCTTTCTCTCTTGCCCCCTCCCTCTATCTCGCCCCCCTTCCTCTCTCTCTCGCCCCTTCCTCGCTCTCTCACCCCCTTTCCCTCTCTCTCTTGCGCCCCACTCCCATTCTCTCCCGCCCTCTCCCTCTCTCTCTCTCTATCTCACCCCCTCCACTCACACCTGCCACCGTTTCTCTTTTTCTCTCCCCCCTCCCTCTCTCTCACGCCCCGTCCCTCTCTCTCTCTCGCACCCTCCCTCTCTCTCTCTCGCCCCCCCTCCCTCTCTCTCACCTCCTCCCTCCCTCTCTGTCGCCCCCTTTCTCTTTCTCTCTTGTCCTCCCCTCTCCCTCTCTCTCACGCCCCCTCCCTCTCTCTCTCTTGCACCCCTTCCTCTCTCTCTCTCACCTCCTCCCTCTCTTTCTTGCCCCCTCCCTCTCTCTCTCTCAACCCCTACCTCTCGCTCTCTTTCGCACCCCCGCCTCTCTCTGTCTCGACCCCCTCCCTCTCTCTCTCTCTCACCCCCCACCCTCTCTCTCACCTCCTCCGTCCTCTCTGTCGCCCCCTTTTTCTTTCTCTCTTGTCCCTCCCCTCTCCTCTCTCTCTCGCCCCCCACCCTCTCTCTCACCTTCTCCCTCCCTCTCTGTCGCCCCGTTTTCTTTCTCTCTTGTCCCTCCCTCTCCCTCTCTCTCTCGCCCCCTCCCTCTCTCTCTCTTGCCACACCTTCCTCTCTCTCTCTCACCTCCTCCTTCTCTTCTTGCCCCTCCCTCTCTCTCTCTTGACCCCTTTCTCTCTCTCGCCCCCTCGCCCCTGTCTCTCGCCCACTTCCTCTCTCACTCTCAACCCCTTTCTCTCTCTGTCTCGCCCCCCCTCCCTCTCACTCTCTCTCACCCCCACCTCTCTCTCTCGCCCCTTCCTCTCTCTCTCACCCCTCTCTCCCTCCCTCTCTCGCCCCCTCCCTCTCTCTCTCTCGCCCCTCCCTCTCTCTCACTCTCGCCCCACTCTCTCTCGCCCCTTCACTCTCTCCCTCTCACCCCCTCCCTCTGTCTCACTCTCACCCGCTCCGTCTCTCTCTCACCTCCTCCCTCTCTTTCTTGCCCCTCCCTCACTCTCTCTCTGAACCCCTACCTCTCGCTCTCTCTCGCACCCTCTCCCCTCTCTCTCTCGACCCCTCCCTCTCTCTCTCGCCCCCCACCCTCTCGCTCACTCACCCCCTCTCTCTCTCTCTCTCGCCTCCCCTCCCTCTCTCTCGCCCCGTCCCTCTCTCGCCCCCCCCTCCCTCCCTCTCTCGTTCCCCCACCTCTTTCTCTTGCCCCCTCCCTTCTCTCGCCCCCCTTCCTCTCTCTCTCTCGCCCCTTCCTTGCTCTCTCACCCCCTTTCCCTCTCTCTCTCTCTCGCACCACTCCCTCTCTCTCTCGCCCCCTCCCACTCTCTCTCTCTCACCCCCTCCCACTCACACTCGCCACCGTTTCTCTTTTCTCTCGCCCCCTCCCTCTCTCTCTCGCCCCCTCCCTCTCTCTCTCTTGCATCCCTTCCTCTCTTCTCTCGCCTCCCTCCCTCTCTCTCTCGCCCCCCTCCCTCTGTCTCACTGCCTCCCTCTCTCTCTCACCCCCTTCCTCTCTCTCTGTTGCCCCCCTCTCTCTCTTGCCCACATCTCACTCTCTCTCAACCCCCTCTCACTCGCCCCCCCGTCTTTCTGTCGCCCCCTCCCTCTCTCTCTCTGCACCCCTTCCTCTCTCTCTCTCACCTCTCCTCCTCTCTTTCTTGCCCCCTCCCTCTCTCTCTCAACCCCTACCTCTCGCTCTCTTTCGCACACCCCGACTCTCTCTCTCTCGACCCCCTCCCTCTCTCTCTCCCCCCCACCCTCTCTCTCACCTCCTCCCTCCCTCTCTGTCGCCCACTTTCTCTTTCTCTCTTGTCCCTTCCCTCTCCCTCTCTCTCTCGCCCCCCTCCCTCTCTCTGTCTTGCACCCCTTCCTCTCTCTCTCTCACCTCCTCCCTCTCTTTCTTGCCCCCTCCCTCTCTCTCTCTCTCTCAAACCTACCTCTCGCTCTCTCTCGAACCACCTCCTCTCTCTCTCTCTCGACCCCCTCCCTCTCTCTCTCGCCCCTCCCTCTCTCTCTCACGCCCCCTCCCTCTCTCTCTCTCGCCCCCTCCCTCTCTCTCTCACGCCCCCTCCTCTATCTCTGTCGCCCCCTCCTCTCTCTCGCCCTTTCTCTCTCTTTCTCGCCCCCTCATTTTCTACCCCTCTCTCTCTCGCTCGACCCCTCCCTCTCTCTCTCACCCCCTTCCTCTCTCTCTATCACTCCCTTTCTCTCTCTCTCTCTCTCACCTCCTCCCTCCCTCACTGTCGCCCACTTTCTCTTTCTCTCTTGTCCCTTCCTCTCCCTCTCTCTCTCACCCCCTCCCTCTCTCTCTCTTGCACCCCTTCCTCTCTCTCTCTCACCTCCTCCCTCTCTTCTTGCCCCCTCCCTCTCTCTCTCTCTCAACACCTACCTCTCGCTCTCTCTCGAACCCCCCTCTCTCTCTCTCTCGACCCCCTCCCTCTCTCTCTCGCCCCCTCCCTCTCTCTCTCACGCCCCCTCCCTCTCTCTCTCTCTCGCCTCCCCTCCCTCTCTCTCTCTCGGCCCCTCCCTCTCTCGCCCCCCTCCCTGTCTCTCTCGTTCCCCCACCTTTCTCTCTTGCCCCCTCCCTCTATCTCGCCCCCTTCCTCTCTCTCTCGCCCTTCCTCGCTCTCTCACCCCCTTTCCCTCTCTCTCTTGCGCCCCACTCCCATTCTCTCCCGCCCTCTCCCTCTCTCTCTCTCTCTCTCACCCCCTCCCACTCACACCTGCCACCGTTTCTCTTTTTCTCTCGCCCCCTCCCTCTCTCTCACGCCCCGTCCCTCTCTCTCTCTCGCCCCCTCCCTCTCTCTCTCTCGCCCCCTCCCTCTCTCTCACCTCCTCCCTCCCTCTCTGTCGCCCCCTTTCTCTTTCTCTCTTGTCCCTCCCCTCTCCCTCTCTCTCACGCCCCCTCCCTCTCTCTCTCTTGCACCCCTTCCTCTCTCTCTCTCACCTCCTCCCTCTCTTTCTTGCCCCCTCCCTCTCTCTCTCTCAACCCCTACCTCTCGCTCTCTTTCGCACCCCCGCCTCTCTCTGTCTCGACCCCCTCCCTCTCTCTCTCTCTCACCCCCCACCCTCTCTCTCACCTCCTCCGTCCCTCTCTGTCGCCCCCTTTTTCTTTCTCTCTTGTCCCTCCCCTCTCCCTCTCTCTCTCGCCCCCCACCCTCTCTCTCACCTTCTCCCTCCCTCTCTGTCGCCCCGTTTTTCTTTCTCTCTTGTCCCTCCCCTCTCCCTCTCTCTCTCGCCCCCCTCCCTCTCTCTCTCTTGCACACCTTCCTCTCTCTCTCTCACCTCCTCCTTCTCTTTCTTGCCCCTCCCTCTCTCTCTCTTGACCCCTTTCTCTCTCTCGCCCCCTCGCCCCTGTCTCTCGCCCACTTCCTCTCTCACTCTCAACCCCTTTCTCTCTCTGTCTCGCCCCCCCTCCCTCTCACTCTCTCTCACCCCCACCTCTCTCTCTCGCCCCTTCCTCTCTCTCTCACCCCCTCTCTCCCTCCCTCTCTCGCCCCCTCCCTCTCTCTCTCTCGCCCCTCCCTCTCTCTCACTCTCGCCCCCACTCTCTCTCGCCCCCTTCACTCTCTCCCTCTCACCCCCTCCCTCTGTCTCACTCTCACCCGCTCCGTCTCTCTCTCACCTCCTCCCTCTCTTTCTTGCCCCCTCCCTCACTCTCTCTCTGAACCCCTACCTCTCGCTCTCTCTCGCACCCTCTCCCCTCTCTCTCTCGACCCCCTCCCTCTCTCTCTCGCCCCCCACCCTCTCGCTCACTCACCCCCTCCCTCTCTCTCTCTCGCCCCCTCCCTCTCTCTCTCACGCCCCCTCCTTCTCTCTCTCTCCCCACTCCCTCTCTCTATCTCTCGCCCCCTCCCTCTATCTCTCTCGCCCCCTCCCTCTATCTCTCTCGCCCCCTCCCTCTCTCTCGCCCCCACTCTCTTTCTACCCCCTCTCTCTCTCGCTCGCCCCCTCCCTCTCTCTCTCGCCCCTCTCTCGCGCTCTCGCCCCTGCCTCTCTTTCTCGACCCCTCCCTCCCTCTCTCTGTCGCACCCCCCTCTCTCTCGCCCCCTCCCTCTCTCTCTCTCTAGCCTCCTTTTCTCTCTCTCGCCCCCTCGCCACTTTCTCTCGAAAACCATTCCTCTCCCACTCTCAACCCCTTTCTCTCTCTCTCTCCGTCTCGCCCCCCCCTCTCTCTCTCCCTCTCTCTCTCGCCCCCTGACTCTCTCTCGCCCCATCCCTCCCTCTCTCACCCCCTTCCACTCACTCTCGCCACCCTTTCTCTTTTTCTCTTGCCCCCTCCCTCTCTCTCTCTCTCGCACCTCCCTCTCTTTCTCGCCCCCTCCCTCCCTGTCTCTCTCGCCCCCCTCTCTCTCATGCCCCCTTTCTCACTCTCTCTTTTGCCCCCTCCCTCTCGCTCTCGGCCCCTCCCTCTCTCTCTCTCTCTTGCCCCTTTCTCTCTCTCGCCCCCTCACCCCTGTCTCTCGCCGCCTTCCTTTCTCACTCTCAACCCGTTTCTCTCGCTGTCTAGCCCCCCTCCCTCTCGCTCTCTCTCGCCCCCTCCCTCCCTCTCTCTCACCCCCTCCCACTCACGCTCGCCACCCTTTATCTTTTTCTCTTGCCCCCTCCCTCTCTCTCTCTCACCCCCTCCCTCTCTCTCTCTCGCCCCCCTCCCTCTCTCTCTCTTGCACCCCTCCCTCTCCTTCTCTCGCTCCCCCACCTCTCTCTCTCTCGCCCCTTCCTCTCTCTCACCCTCTTTCTCCCTCTCTCTCTCGTCCCCCTCTCTTTTGCCCCCCCCTCTCTCTCTCTCTCGCCCCCCACTCCCTCTCTCTCGCCCCCCACTCTCACTCGCCGCCCTCATTCTCTCCCTCTCACCCCCTCACTCTCATTCGCTCTGACCCGCTCCGTCTCTCTCTCTCACCTCCTCCCTCTCTTTCTTGCCCCCTCCCTCTCTCTCTCTCTCTCAACCCCTACCTCTCTCTCTCGCACCCCCTCCCCTCTCTCTCTCGACTTTCTCCATCTCGCCCCCTTCCCCCTCTCTCTCTCTTGCACCCCATCCTCTCTCTCTCTCGCCGCCCATCCCACTCTCTCTCACGTCCCTCTCCCTCTCTCTCTCTCTTGCCCTCCTCCCTCTCTCTCTCTCGCACCCCTCCCTCTTTCTGTCTCGACCCCCTCCCTTTCTCACGTCCCCTCCCTCTCTCTCTCCCCCTCCCTCTCTTTCTCTCGCTTCCCTCCCTCTCTCTCTCTCGCCTCCCCTCCCTCTCTCTCGCCCCGTCCCTCTCTCGCCCCCCCTCCCGCCCTCTCTCGTTCCCCCACCTCTTTGTCTTGCCCCCTCCCTTCTCTCGCCCCCCTTCCTCTCTCTCTCTCGCCCCTTCCTTGCTCTCTCACCCCCTTTCCCTCTCTCTCTCTCTCGCACCACTCCCTCTCTCTCTCGCCCCCTCCCACTCTCTCTCTCTCACCCCCTCCCACTCACACTCGCCACCGTTTCTCTTTTTCTCTCGCCCCCTCCCTCTCTCTCTCGCCCCCTCCCTCTCTCTCTCTGCATCCCTTCCTCTCTTTCTCTCGCCTCCCTCCCTCTCTCTCTCGCCCCCCTCCCTCTGTCTCACTGCCTCCCTCTCTCTCTCACCCCCTTCCTCTCTCTCTGTTGCCCCCCTCTCTCTCTTGCCCACATCTCACTCTCTCTCAACCCCCTCTCACTCGCCCCCCCGTCTTTCTGTCGCCCCCTCCCTCTCTCTCTCTTGCACCCCTTCCTCTCTCTCTCTCACCTCCTCCCTCTCTTTCTTGCCCCTCCCTCTCTCTCTCTCTCAACCCCTACCTCTCGCTCTCTTTCGCACCCCGACTCTCTCTCTCTCGACCCCCTCCCTCTCTCTCTCACCCCACCCTCTCTCTCACCTCCTCCTCCCTCTCTGTCGCCCACTTTCTCTTTCTCTCTTGTCCCTTCCCTCTCCCTCTCTCTCTCGCCCCCTCCCTCTCTCTCTCTTGCACCCCTTCCTCTCTCTCTCTCACCTCCTCCCTCTCTTTCTTGCCCCTCCCTCTCTCTCTCTCTCAACACCTACCTCTCGATCTCTCTCGAACCACCTCCTCTCTCTCTCTCTCGACCCCTCCCTCTCTCTCTCTCGCCCCCACCCTCTCGCTCTCTCAATCCCCTCCCTCTCTCTCTCTCGCCCCCTCCCTCTCTCTCTCACGCCCCCTCCCTCTATCTCTGTCGCCCCCTCCCTCTCTCTCGCCTTTCTCTCTCTTTCTCGCCCCCTCATTTTCTACCCCCTCTCTCTCTCGCTCGCCCCCTCCCTCTCTCTCTCACCCCCTTCCTCTCTCTCTATCACTCCTTTCTCTCTCTCTCTCTCGCCCCCTCCCCCTCTCTCTTGCCCCACTCCCTCTCTCTCGCTCGCCCCCTCCCTCTCTCTCTCTCGCCCCCCTCCTCTGTCTCACTGCCTCACTCTCTCTCCCACCCCCATCCTCTCTCTCTTTTGCCCCCTTTCTCTCTTGCCCACATCTCTCTCTCTCTCAACCCCCTCTCACTCGCCCCCTCTTTCTGTCACCCCGTCCCTCTCTCTCTCTCGCCCCATCCCTCTCTCTCTCTCGCGCCCTTCCTCTTTCTCTATTGCCCCCTCCCTCTCTCTCACCCCCTCCCTCCCTCTCTGTTGCGTCCTTTCTCTTTCTCTCTTGTCCTCCCTCTCCCTCTCTCTCTCTCTCACCACTCCCTCTCTCTCTCTCGCCCCCCCCCTCTCTCTCTCTCGCCACTCCCTCTCTCTCTCTCGCCCCCTTCCTCTCTCGCCCTCTTCCTCACTCTCTCTTGCCCCTCCCCCACTCTCTCACCCCTTCCCCCCTCTCTCTCCGGCCCCCTTCCCTCTCTCTCTCTCTCGACCCCTCTCCCCTCTCTCTCAAGGCCCCCCTCTCTCTCGCCCCCACCCACCTCACTCGCCCCCTCCCCCTCTCTCTCAAGGCCCCTCCCCTAGCTCGATCACACCCTCCCTCTCTCTCTCGCTCACCCCTCGCTCCCTCTCTCTCTCGCCTCCTCCTTCTCTCTCTCGCACCCCTCCCCCCTCTCTCTCGCCCCCTCCCTCTCTCTCGCCCCCTCCCTCCCTTTCTCTCGCCCCCGTTGCCCATCTCTCTCTCCCTCCTCCCTCTTCTCTCACCCCCTCCCTTTCTCTCACCCCCCTCCCTCTGTGTCTTGCCACCTACCTCTCTCACTCGCCCCCCCTCCTTTTCTTTCGCCCCCTCCCTCTCTCTCACACCCTTTCTTCTCTCTCTCGCCCTCCTCCCTCTCTCACACCCGCTTCCTCCCTCTCTCACACCCCCTCCTCTCTCTCTCTCCCTCCCTCCCTCCCTCTCTCACCCCCTTCCTTCTCTCTCTCCTCTCCCTCTCTCTCCCTCCCCCTCCCTCTCTCTCTCTCGCTCCCTCTCTCTCTGTCTCGCTCTCACCTCTATCATACCCCTCCCCCCCTCTCTCACCCGGCCCTTCACTCACCCCCCTCCCTCTCTCACTCGCCCCCTCCCTCTCTCTCTCACCCCCTCCCTCTCCCTCCCCTCCCTCTCTCTCTCTCACCACCCACCTCTCTCTCTCTTGCCCGCACCCCGTCTCTCTCACCCATCTCCCATTTTCTCTCGCTCCTCCCTCTCTACCTCGCTCCCCTCCCTCTCTCTCTCACCTCCTCCTTCTCTCTCTCGGCCACCCCTTTCCTCACCTCCCTCCCTCTCTCTCTCTCCCCCTCCTTCTCTCTCTCTCACCCGCCTCCTCACTCTCTCTTGCCCTCCCCTCTCTCTCACCCCTTCCACCCTCTCTCTCGCCCCCCTCCCTCTCTCTCTCTCTCGCCCCCTCTCCCTCTCTCTCACTCCCCTTCCCTCTCTCTCTCTCACTATCCCCTCCCCCTCTCTCTCAAGACCCCTCTCTCTCTCTCTCTCGCCCCCACCCACCTCACTCGCCCCTCCCCCTCCCTCTCAAGGCCCCTCCCCCTCTCTCTCGCCCCTCCCTCTCTCCTCCCCCTTCCTATCTCTGTCTCGCCCCTCACCCTCTCTCATCCCCTCCCTCTCTCTCTGTCATCCCCCTCCTCTCTCTCACTCGCCCCCCTTCACTCACCTCCCCTCCCTCTCTCCCTCCTCTCTCTCTCACCTCCTCCCTCCTCTCTCTTGCCCCCCTCCCTCTCTCTCTCTCTCGCCCGCCCCGTTCCCACACTCTCTCACCACATCACTCTCTCTCTCGCCCCCCTCCCTCTCTCTCTCGCCCCCTCCTCGCTCTGTCTTGCCCCTCCCTCGATCTCTCTCGCATCCCTGCCTCCCTCCCTCTGTCTTGCACGCTCCTCTCTCGCCCACCTCCCTCTCTCCTTCACTGCCCCTCTCTCTCTCGCGCCCTCCATCTCTCTCTCTTGCCCCGTCCCCTCTCTCTCTTGCCCCCTCCCCATCGCTCACTTTGCCCCCTCCCTCTCTCTCCCGCCCCCTCCCTCTCTCTCTCACAACCCACTCTCTCTCTCTCCCCCTCCCTCTCTTGCTCTCCTCTCCCTCTCTCTCTCTCACCCCTTCCTCTCTCCCTGTCTCTCGCCTCCTCTCTCTCTCTCTCTCGACCCCTCCCTCCCTCTCTCTCTCACTCCCCTCCCTCCCTCTCTCTTGCCCCTCCCTCTCTCTCTCGCTCCCTTACCACACTCTCTCACCCCATCCCTCTCTCTCTCGCCCCCCTCATCTCTCTCTCACTCCCCTCCCTCGCTCTCTCTTGCCCCCTCCCTCGATCTCACTCGCATCCCTCCCTCCCTCCCTTTCTCTCCACGCACCTCTCTTGCCCACCTTCCTCTCTCTCTCGCCGCCCCTCTCTCTCGCGTCCTCCAGCTCTCTCTCACCCCCTCCCCCTCTGTCTCTCGCCCCCGTCCAACTCTCTCTCTCTCGCCCCTACCCATCTCTCTCTCGCCCCCTCCCTCTCCCTCTTGCCCCTCCCCCCTCTCTCTTGCCCCCTCCCCATCGCTCTCTTTGCCCCCTCCATCGCTCTCTCATCCCTGTCCACTCTCTCTCGCCCCGTCCCTCTCTCTCTCGACCCCCTCCCTCTCTCTCTCTCTCACCCACTTTCTCCCTCCGTCTCTCGCCCCTCCCACTCTCTCTCACCCCCCTCTCTCTCTTGCCCCCTCCCTCCCTCTCTTCGCCCCCTCCCTCTCTCTCTCTCATCGCCTTTCTCTCTCCTCTCTCGCCCACATCCACTCTCTCTCGCCCCCTTCCTCTCTCTCTCTTGCCCCCCTTTCTCTCTCTTGCCCCCTCCCCCATCTCTCTCGCCTCCCCATCTCTCTCGCCCCCCTCCTCCCTCTCTCTCACTCTCTCCCACTCACCTTCGTCACCCTTTTTCTTTTTCTCTTGCCCTCTCCCTCTCTCTCTCTCGCGCGCCTTCACACTCTCTCTCTCTATCTCTCTCTCGCCACCTCCCTCTCTCCCTCTCACCCCTTCCTCTCTCTCGCCCCCCTCCTCTCTCTCTCTCACCCCCTTTCTGTCTTCCTCTCTCGTCCCCTCTGCCTCTCTCTCGCTCCCTCCCTCTCTCTCTCTTGCCCCCCTTTCTCTCTCTCGCCCCCTCCCCATCTCTCTCGCCTCCCCATCTTTCTCGCACCCCTATCTCTCTCACTCTCCCACACTCTCTCACCCCTCTCCCTCCTCTCTCTCACTCCCTCCACTCACCTTCGCCACCCTTTCTCTTTTTATCTCGCTCTCTCCCTTTCTCTTTTCTCTCGCCCTCACCCTCTCTCTCTCTCGCGCCCTCACTCTCTCTCTCTCGCGCGCCACCTCCCTCTCTCCCTCTCACCCCCCTTCCTCTCTCTCTCACCCCCCTCCCTCTCTCTCTCTCACACCCCACCTTCTCTCTCTCACCCTCCTCCTCTTTCTCTGCCCCACCCTTCTCTCTCACACCCCTCCCTCTCCTTCTCGCCCCCTCTCTCTCTCTGTCTCGCCTCTCATCCTCTCTCATCCCCCTCCCCCTCTCTCTCTCTCTTTCACGCCCACCCCGTCTCGTCCCCAAACCCCTCTCACTCTCGCCACCCTTCAATTACATCCCTCCCTCTCTCTCTCGCCTCTCGTCCTCTCGCCCCTCCGTCTCTCCCTCACCCACCCGCCCCTCTCTCTTTTGCCCGCCCCCTCTCTCTCTCACCCGTCTCTCTTTCTCTCTCGCCCCTCGCTCTCGACCTTGCTCCCCTCCCTCACTCTCTCTCACCTCCTCCTTCTCTCTCGCTCCCTCCCTCTCTCTCTCTCTTGCCCCCCTTTCTCGCTCTCGCCCCCTCCCCATCTCTCTTGCCTCCCCCATCTCTCTCGCCCCCCCTCTCTCACTGTCCCACTCTCTCTCACCCCTCTCCCTCCCTCTCTCTAACTCCCTCCCACTCACCTTCGCCACCCTTTCTCTTTTTCTCTCGCCCTCTCCTCTCACTCTCTCGCGCCCTCACTCTGTCTCTCTCTCTCTCACCCCCCCTCCCTCTCTCTCTCTCACACCCCACCCTCTCTCTCTCACCCACCTCCCTCTCTCTCTGCCCCACCCCTCCCTCTCTCTCGCTCTCTTTCACCCTCACCCCGTCTCGTCCCCAACCCCCTCTCTCTCTCTCGCCACCCTTCAATTACATCCCTCCCTCTCTCTCTCGCCCCCTCGTCTCTCTCGCCCCTCCCTCTCTCCCTCACCCACGCACCCCTCTCTCTCTTGCCCGCCCCCTCTCTATCTCACCAGTCTCCCTTTCTCTCTCGCTCCTCCCTCTCAACCTTGCTCCCCTCCCTCTCTCTCTCACCTCCTACTTCTCTCTCGCCCACTCCCTGTCTCTCTCTCATCTGCCCCTCTTTCTCTCTCTCTCTCTTGCCTCCTCCCCCTCTCTCTCGCCCCTCCCCTCTCTCTCTCTCGACTCCCTCTCTCTCTCTCGCCCCCTCCTCTCTCTCTCACTCCCCCTCCCTCTCTCTCTCTCTCACCCCCTCCCACTCTCTTGTCTCGCCACCCCTCGCCCCCTCCCTCTCTTTCTCGTTCACCCCCTCGCTCCTTTTCTCGCTCACTCGCTCGCTCCTTCTCTCTCACATCTCCTCCCTCTCTCTCTCTCACTCTCGCCCCCTCCCCCTCTCTGTCTTGACCCCCTCTCACCCCCTCCATCTCTGTCTCTCACCTCCTCCCTCTCTCTCTCCCCTCCCTCCCTCTCTCTCTCTCTCTTCCTCTCTCTCTCTCTCTCTCTCGCCCCCTCCCTCTCACTCTCTCAACCCATCCCTCTCTCTCGCCCCCTCCCTCCCTCTCTCTCTCCCCCTCCTACTCTCTCTCACCCTCCTCCCTCTCTCTCTGCCCCACCCCTTCTCTCTCACACCCCATCCCTCTCCCTCTCGCCCCCTTGCTCTCTCTGTCTCGCCTCTCATACTCTCTCATCCCCCTTCTTCCCTCTCTCTCTCTCTCTTTCACCCCCACCCCGTCTCGTCCCCAACCCGCTCTCTCTCTCTCGCCACCCTTCAATTACATCCCTCCCTCTCTCTCTCGCCCCCTCGTCTCTCTCGCCCCTCCCTCTCTCCCTCACCCACGCACCCCTCTCTCTCTTGCCCGCCCCCTCTCTATCTCACCAGTCTCCCTTTCTCTCTCGCTCCTCCCTCTCAACCTTGCTCCCCTCCCTCTCTCTCTCACCTCCTCCTTCTCTCTCGCCCACTCCCTGTCTCTCTCTCATCTGCCCCTCTTTCTCTCTCTCTCTCTTGCCTCCTCCCCCTCTCTCTCGCCCCTCCCCTCTCTCTCTCTCGACTCCCTCTCTCTCTCTCGCCCCCTCCTCTCTCTCTCACTCCCCCTCCCTCTCTCTCTCTCTCACCCCCTCCCACTCCCTTGTCTCGCCACCCCTCGCCCCCTCCCTCTCTTTCTCGTTCACCCCCTCGCTCCTTTTCTCGCTCACTCGCTCGCTCCTTCTCTCTCACATCTCCTCCCTCTCTCTCTCTCACTCTCGCCCCCTCCCCCTCTCTGTCTTGCCCCCCTCTCACCCCCTCCATCTCTCTGTCTCTCACCTCCTCCCTCTCTCTCTCCCCTCCCTCCCTCTCTCTCTCTCTCTTCTCTCTCTCTCTCTCTCTCTCGCCCCCTCCCTCTCACTCTCTCAACCCATCCCTCTCTCTCTCTTGCCACCCCTCTCTCTCTCGCCCCCTCCCTCCCTCTCTCTCGCCACCTCCTACTCTCTCTCACCCTCCTCCCTCTCTCTCTGCCCCACCCCTTCTCTCTCACACCCCCTCCCTCTCCCTCTCGCCCCCTTGCTCTCTCTGTCTCGCCTCTCATACTCTCTCATCCCCCTTCCTCCCTCTCTCTCTCTCTCTTTCACCCCCACCCCGTCTCGTCCCCAACCCCCTCTCTCTCTCTCGCCACCCTTCAATTACATCCCTCCCTCTCTCTCTCGCCCCCTCGTCTCTCTCGCCCCTCCCTCTCTCCCTCACCCACCCACCCCTCTCTCTCTTGCCCGCCCCCTCTCTCTCTCGCCAGTCTCCCTTTCTCTCTCGCCCCTCCCTCTCTACCTTGCTCCCCTCCCTCTCTCTCACCTCCTCCTTCTCTCTCGCCCACTCCCTCTCTCTCTCATCTGCCCCTCTTTCTCTCTCTCTCTCTTGCCTCCTCCCCTCTCTCTCGCCCCTCCCCTCTCTCTCTCTCGCCTCCCTCACTCTCTCTTTCTCTCTCTCTCTCGCCCCCTCCTCTCTCTCTCACTCCCCCTCCCCCTCTCTCTCTCACCCCCTCCCACTCTCTGTCTCGCCACCCCTCGCCCCCTCCCTCTCTTTCTCGCTCACCCCCTCGCTCCTTCTGTCGCTCACTCCCTCGCTACTCCTCTCTCACACCTCCTCCCTCTCTCTCTCTCTCGCCCCCTCCCCCTCTCTGTCTTGCCCCCCTCTCACCCCCTCCATCTCTCTGTCTCTCACGTCCTCCCTTTCTCTCTCGCATCCCTCCCTCTCACTCTCGCCCCTCCCACTCTCTCTCACACCCCCTCCCTGTCTCTCCCCTCCCTCCCTCTCTCTCTCCCCTCCCTCTCTCTCTCTCGCCCCCTCCTCCCTCTCTCACTCCCACTCCCTGTCTCTCTCTCGCCCCCTCCCCCTCTCTGTTTTGCCCCCTCACACCCCCTCCATCTCTCTCTCACCTCCTCCCTCTCTCTCTCTCGCATCCCTCCCTCTCACTCTCGCCCCTCCCACACTCTCTCACGCCCCCTCCCTCTCTCTCCCCTCCCTCCCTCTCTCTCTCTCTCGCTCGCCCCCTCCCTCTCACTCTCTCAACCTATCCCTCTCTCTCTCTTGCCCCCCCTCTCTCTCGCTCCCTCCCACCCTCCCTCTCGCTCCCTCGATCTCTCTCTCTCTCTCGCCCCCTCCTACTCTCTCACCCCATCCCTCTTTCTCTCACTCTCCTCCCTCTCTATCTCACACCCCTGCCTCGCTCTCTCTCACCCCCTTTATCTCTCCCTCTCTCTCTCCCCTCCCACTCTCTCTCGCTCCCTCCCTCTCTCTCTCACACTGCTCCCTCTCTCTCTCGCCCCCCTCCCTCTCTCTCTCGCCCCCTCCTTCTCTCTCGCTCCCTCCCCCTCTCTCTCGCCTCCCCTCTCTCTCTCAACTCCTCCCTCTCTTTCTCTCGCATCCCTCTCTCTCTCTCCCCCTCCCTCTCTCTCTCCCCTCCCACTCTCTCTCGCTCCCTCCCTCTCTCTCTTACACTGCTCCCTCTCTCTCTCGACCCCTCCCTCTCTCTTTCGCCCCCTCCTTCTCTCTCGCTCCCTCCCCTCTCTCTCGCCTCCCTCTCTCTCTCTCAACTCCTCCCACTCTTTCTCTCGCCCCCCCTCTCTCTCTCCCCCTCCCTCTCTCTCGCCCCCCTCCCTCTCTCTCTCTCTCTCCCCCACTTCCTCTCTCTCTTGCCACCCTTTCTCTATCTCGCCCCCTCTCCACCTCTCTCTCTCGCCTCTCCCCTTTCTCTTGCCACCCTCCCTCTCTTGCCCCACTCCCTCTCTCTCTCTTGCCCCCCTCCCTCTCTCTCGCTCCCTCCCACTCTCTCTCTCTCACCCCCCCACTATCTCTCTACCCCCTCCCTCCCTCTCTCTCACCCCCTCCCACACACACACTCGCCACCCTTTCTCTTTTTCTCTCGCCTCCCTCCTCTCTCTCTCTCACCCCCTCCCTCACTCTCTCTCTCTCGCACCCCTCCCTCTCTCTCTCACCCCCCACTCTCTTGCCCCCTTTCTCTCTCTCGCTCCTTCCCCTCTCTCGCTTCCCCTCTCTCTCGCTCCCTCTGTCTCTCTCTCTCGCCCCGCTCTCTCTCGCCCACCTCCCTCTCTCTCTCGCCTCCCTCCCTCTCTCACCCCCGTTCCCTAACTCTCTCTTGCCCCCCTTTCTCTATCTCAGCCCCTCCCCCTCTCTCTCGCCTCCCCCTTTCTCTCACCGCCCTCCCTCTCTCTCTCTCGCCACCTCCCTCTCTCTCTCTCGCACCCCTCCCTCTCTCTCTCGCCCCCTTCCTCTCTCTCTCTGCTCTCCCTCTCTCTCTCTCACCCCAATCCCTCTCTCTCTCCCTCGCCCCCTCCCTCTCTCTCTCCTCTCCCTCTCTCTCTCTCACACCCCACTCCCTCTCTCTTTCTCCCTCACCCCTCACTCTCTCTCTCGCCCCCTCCTTCTCTCTCTCTCGCCCTCCTCCCTCTCTCTCTCTCACCCCCTTTTGTCTCTCTCTTCGCCCCCTCCCTCTCTCTCTCGCCCCCTTCCACACACACTCGCCACCCTTTCTCTTTTTCTCTCGCCCCCTCCACCTCTCTCTCTCACCCCCACCCTCCCTCTCTCTCTCTCGCTCCCTCCCACTCTCTCTCTCTCGCCCACTACCCATCTCTCTCTCACCCCCACTCTCTCTCTCGCCCCCCCTCTCTCTCCTGCCCCCTCCCCATCACTCTCATGCCCCCTCCATCGCTCTCTTGCCCCCGTCCACACTCTCTCGCCCCTCCCTCTCTATCTCACGCCCCCTCCCTCTCTCTCTCTCCCCCTCCCTCTGTCTGTCGTCCCCCTACCTCTCTCTCTCTCTCACCCCACTCCCCGTCCCGTCTCCCTCCCACTCTCTCTGGCCCCGCTCCCTCACTCTCTTTCGCCCCCTCCCTATCTCTCGCCCCTCCCCCTCTCTCTCACCCCCTCCCACTCTCTCGCACCATCCCCCTCTCTCTTTTGCCCTCCTCCCTCTCTCTCTCAGCCCCTCCCTCTCTCTCTCGCCCTGTCCCTCTTTCTCTTCTCCCCTCTCACTCTCGCACCCCTCCCTCTCACTCTCTCTCTGTCACACCAACTCTCTCTCTCTCGCTTCCTCCCTCTCTCACCTGCCTCAGCTCCCTCTCTCGCCCACCCCCTCTCTCTCTCAGCCACATCCTACTCTCTCTCGCCCCCTCCTTCTCTCACTCGCCTCACTCCCTCTCTCTCTCGCACCACTCCCTCTCTGTCTCGCTCCCCCGCTCTCTCTTGACACCGTCACCCTCTCTCTTGCACCCTCCCTCCATCTCTCGCTCGTCCCGCTCCCTATCTCTCTCTCGCCAGCTCCTTCTCTCTCCCACCTCTGTCTCTCTCTCAACCACCCTCTCTCTCGACCTCTCCCTCTCTCTCTCTCAACCCCTCCATCTCTCTCCCACCCCCTCCCCCTCCATCTCTCAAATCCCTTCCTCTCTCTCTCTCACCCCCATCTCTCTCTTGCCCCTTCCTCGCTCTCTCTCTTGGCTCCCTCCCTCTCTCTCTCTCTCTCTCAGCCCCCTCCCTCTCTCTTTCTCGGCCAACTCCCCCTCACTCTCTCGCGCCCTCCCTCTCTATCTTGCACCCTCCCTCTCTCTCTCTCGCCCCTCGCTCTCCCCCTCGCACCCTTCCCTCTCTCTCTCTCACCCCTTCCTCTCTCTCTCGCCCCCTCCCTCTCTCTCTTGCCTCCCTCCCTCTCTCTCTCGCCCCTCTCCCTCTCTCCACCTCTCTCACGCCCCCTCCCTCTCTCTCTCTTGCACCCCTCCCTCTCTTTCTCTCACACCCCTCCCTCTCTCTCACCCGTCCCTCTCTCTCTCACCCCCTCCCTCTCTCCCTGTCACCCCCCTCCCTCTCTCTCTCTTGCCGCCCTCTCTCTCTTGCCCACTTCTCAAACTCTCTCGACCTCCCTCTCACCTCGCCCCCCTCTTTCTGTCACCCCGTCCCTCTCTCTCTCTCGCCCCCGTCCCTCTCTCTTTTCATCCCCTCCCTCTCTCTCTCGCCCCCTCCCTCTCTCTCTCGCCCCCTCCCTCTCACTCTCTCAACCCATCCCTCTCTCTCTCTTGCCCCCCCTCTCTCTCTCGCCCCCTCCCTCCCTCTCTCTCTGCCCCACCCCTTCTCTCTCACACCCCCTCCCTCTCCCTCTCGCCCCCTTGCTCTCTCTGTCTCGACTCTCATCCTCTCTCATCCCCCTTCCTCCCTCTCTCTCTCTCTCTCTTTCACCCCCACCCCGTCTCGTCCCCAACCCCCTCTCTCTCTCTCGCCACCCTTCAATTACATCCCTCCCTCTCTCTCTCGCCCCCTCGTCTCTCTCGCCCCTCCCTCTCTCCCTCACCCACCCACCCCTCTCTCTCTTGCCCGCCCCCTCTCTCTCTCGCCAGTTTCCCTTTCTCTCTCGCCCCTCCCTCTCTACCTTGCTCCCCTCCCTCTCTCTCACCTCCTCCTTCTCTCTCGCCCACTCCCTCTCTCTCTCATCTGCCCCTCTTTCTCTCTCTCTCTCTTGCCTCCTCCCCTCTCTCTCGCCCCTCCCCTCTCTCTCTCTCGCCTCCCTCTCTCTCTCTCTCTCTCTCTCTCACCCCCTCCCACTCTCTGTCTCGCCACCCCTCGCCCCCTCCCTCTCTTTCTCGCTCACCCCCTCGCTCCTTCTCTCGCTCACTCCCTCGCTCTTCCTCTCTCACACCTCCTCCCTCTCTCTCTCTCTCGCCCCCCCCTCTCTGTCTTGCCCCCCTCTCACCCCCTCCATCTCTCTGTCTCTCACCTCCACCCTTTCTCTCTCGCATCCCTTCCTCTCACTCTCGCCCCTCCCACTCTCTCTCACACCCCCTCCCTGTCTCTCCCCTCCCTCCCTCTCTCTCTCCCCTCCCTCTCTCTCTCTCGCCCCCCTCCTCTCTCTCTCACTCCCACTCCCTGTCTCTCTCTCGCCCCCTCCCCCTCTCTGTTTTGCCCCCTCTCACCCCCTCCATCTCTCTCTCTCACCTCCTCCCTCTCTCTCTCGCATCCCTCCCCTCTCACTCTCGCCCCTCCCACTCTCTTTCACGCCCCCTCCCTCTCTCTCCCCTCCCTCCCTCTCTCTCTCTCTCTCTCGCTCGCCCCCTCCCTCTCACTCTCTCAACCTATCCCTCTCTCTCTCTTGCCCCCCCTCTCTCTCGCCCCCTCCCTCCCTCTCTCTCGCCCCCTCGATCTCTCTCTCTCTCTCGCCCCCTCCTACTCTCTCACCCCATCCCTCTTTCTCTCGCCCTCCTCCCTCTCTATCTCACACCCCTGCCTCGCTCTCTCTCACCCCCTTTATCTCTCCCTCTCTCTCTCCCCTCCCACTCTCTCTCGCTCCCTCCCTCTCTCTCTCACACTGCTCCCTCTCTCTCTCGCCCCCCTCCCTCTCTCTCTCGCCCCCTCCTTCTCTCTCGCTCCCTCCCCCTCTCTCTCGCCTCCCCTCTCTCTCTCAACTCCTCCCTCTCTTTCTCTCGCCCCCCCTCTCTCTCTCTCCCCCTCCCTCTCTCTCGCCCCCCCTCCCTCTCTCTCTCTCTCTCCCCCACTTCCTCTCTCTCTTGCCACCCTTTCTCTATCTCGCCCCCTCTCCCCCTCTCTCTCTCTCCTCTCCCCTTTCTCTTGCCACCCTCCCTCTCTTGCCCCACTCCCTCTCTCTCTCTCTTGCCCCCCTCCCTCTCTCTCGCTCCCTCCCACTCTCTCTCTCTCACCCCCCCACTATCTCTCTACCCCCCACTCTCTTGCCCCCTTTCTCTCTCTCGCTCCTTCCCCTCTCTCGCTTCCCCTCTCTCTCGCTTCCTCTGTCTCTCTCTCTCGCCCCCCTCTCTCTCGCCCACCTCCCTCTCTCTCTCGCCTCCCTCCCTCTCTCACCCCCGTTCCCTCTCTCTCTCTTGCCCCCCTTTCTCTATCTCAGCCCCTCCCCTCTTGCCCCCCTTTCTCTATCTCAGCCCCTCCCCCACTCTCTCGCCTCCCCCTCTCTCTCACCGCCCTCCCTCTCTCTCTCTCTCGCCACCTCCCCTCTCTCTCTCTCGCACCCCCTCCCTCTCTCTCTCGCCCCTTCCTCTCTCTCTCTCCTCTCCCTCTCTCTCTCTCACCCCAATCCCTCTCTCTCTCTCCCTCGCCCCCTCCCTCTCTCTCTCCTCTCCCTCTCTCTCTCTCACACCCCACTCCCCTCTCTCTTTCTCCCTCACCCCTCTCTCTCTCTCTCGCCCCCCTCCTTCTCTCTCTCGCCCTCCTCCCTCTCTCTCTCTCTCACCCCCTTTTGTCTCACTCTTCGCCCCCCTCCCTCTCTCTCTCACCCCCCTTCCACACACACTCGCCACCCTTTCTCTTTTTCTCTCGCCCCCTCTCCATCTCTCTCTCTCACCCCCACCCTCCCTCTCTCTCTCTCGCTCCCTCCCACTCTCTCTCTCTCGCCCACTACCCATCTCTCTCACCCCCCACTCTCTCTCTCGCCCCCCTCTCTCTCTTGCCCCCTCCCCATCACTCTCATGCCCCCTCCATCGCTCTCTTGCCCCCGTCCACACTCTCTCGACCTCTCCCTCTCTATCTCACGCCCCCCTCCATCTCTCTCCCACCCCCTCCCACACTCCATCTCTCAAATCCCTTCCTCTCTCCCTCTCATCCCCATCTCTCTCTTGCCCCTTCCTCGCTCTCTCTCTTGGCTCCCTCCCTCTCTCTCTCTCTCTCAGCCCCCTCCCTCTCTCTTTCTCGGCCAACTCCCCCTCACTCTCTCTCGCGCCTCTCTCTCTATCTTGCACCCTCCCTCTCTCTCTCTCGCCCCTCGCTCTCCCCCTCGCACCCTTCCCTCTCTCTCTCTCACCCCCCTCCCTCTCTCTCTTGCCTCCCTCCCTCTCTCTCTCGCCCCCTCCCTCTCTCTCTTGCCTCCCTCCCTCTCTCTCTTGCCCCTCTCCCTCTCTCCACCTCTCTCACGTCCCCTCCCTCTCTCTCTCTTGCACCCCTCCTCTCTTTCTCTCGCCTCCCGTCCCTCTCTCTCTCACCCCCTCCCTCCCTCTCTCCCTGTCACCCCCCTCCCTCTCTCTCTCTTTGCCGCCCTCTCTCTCTTGCCCACTTCTCAAACTCTCTCGACCCCCCTCTCACTCGCCCCCCTCTTTCTGTCACCCCCGTCCCTCTCTCTCTCTCGCCCCCGTCCCTCTCTCTTTCATCCCCTCCCTCTCTCTCTCGCCCCCTCCCTCTCTCTCTCGCCCCTCCCTCTCTCTCTCCGCTCCCTCTCTCTCTCACCCACACCCTCTCTCGCCCGCCCCCCTCTCTCTCTCAACCCCCTCCCTCTCTCTCTCGCCCCCCTCCCTCCCTATCTCGCTCACCTCCCGCTCTCTCAGGCCTCCTCCTTCTCTCTCTCTCGCCCTGCCCCCCCTCTCTCTCTTGCCCTCCTTCCCCCCACTCTCGCCCCCCTCCCTTTATCACTCGCTCGCCTCTCTCTCTCTCTCTCGCCCCCCTCCCTCTCTCTCTCGCCCCCTCCCTCCCTTTCTCTCGCCCCCGTTGCACATCTCTCTCGCCCTCCTCCCTCTTCTCTCACCCCCTCCATCTCTCTCTCATCCACCTCCCTCTCTCACTCGCCCCCCTCCTTTTCTTTCGCCCCCCTCCCTCTCTCTCTCACACCCTTTCTTCTCTCTCTCGCCCTCCTCCCTCACACTCTCACCCCGTCCCTCCCTCTCTCACACCCCCCTCCCTCTCTCTCTCTCCCACCCCCCCTCTGTCTCGCCCGGCCCTTCACTCACCCCCCTCCCTCTCTCACTCGCCCCCCTCCCCTCTCTCTCACCCCATCCCTCTCTCGCCCATACCTCTCTCTCTCTCTCACCCACCCACCTCTCTCTCTCTTGCCCGCCCTCCCTCACCCATCTCCCTTTTTCTCTCACCCCTCCATCTCTACCTCGCTCCCCCTCCCTCTCTATCTCACCTCCTCCTTCTCCCTCTCGACCCCCCACTCTCCCTCACCTCCTTCCCTCTCTCTCTCGCCCCCTCCTTCTCTCTCTCTCACCCCACCCCCCTCACTCTCTCTTGCCCCTCCCCTCTCTCTCTCGCCCCTTCCCCCTCTCTCTCTAGCCCCCCCTCCCTGTCTCTCTCTCTCGCCCCCCTCTCCCCTCTCTCTCACTCCCCTTCCCTCTCTCTCTCACTCGCCCCCTCCACCTCTCTCTCAAGGCCCCTCCCTCTCTCTCTCGCCCCCACCCCCTTCTCTCACTCGCCTCCTCCCCCTCTCTCTCAAGGCCTCTCCCCCTCTCTCTATCACCCCCTTCCTCTCTGTCTCACTCACCCCCTCGCTCCCCTCTCTCTCGCACCCCTCCCTCTCTCTTTCGCACCCCCTCCCTCTCTCTCTTACCACCTCCCTCCCTCTCTTTCTCTCACACCCCTCACCCCTCTCTCTCTCTCTCACACCCCTCCCCCTCTGTCTCTCTCGCCCCCCTCCCTCCCTCCCTCTCTCCTCGCCCCACCTACCTTGCTCCCTCTCGCCCTCCAACGTCGCTCTCTCTCGCCCCCTCCTTCGCTCACTGTCGCCCCCCTCGCTCACTCTCTCTCGCCCACCTCCCTCTCTCTCTCGCTGCCCCCCCTCTCTCTCTCGCCCTACATCTCTCTCTCTCTCGCCCCTACCTATCCCTCTCTCGCCCCCTCCCCCTCTCCCTTGCCCCCTCCATCGCTCGCTCGCCCCCCCCTTCCACTCTCTCTCGCACCCTCCCTCCCTCCCTCTCTCTCGCTCCCCTTTGCCCATCTCTCTCACCCTCTTCCCTCTGTCTCACCACCCGTCCCTCGCATTCTCGTCCACTTCCCTCTCTACCTTGCCCACCTCCCTTAGTCTTGCCCTCCTCCCTCTCTCTCCCACACCCCCTCGCTCTCTCTCACGCCCCCTCCCTCTCTCTCCCATCCCACTCCCTCTCTCTCTCGCCCCCCTTCCTCTCTCTGTCGTCCCCCTCCCCCTCTCTCTCTCTCGCCCCCTTCACTCACCCCCCTCCCTCCTCTCTCCCCCTCTCCTCTCGACCCCCCTACCTCCCTCTCTAGCCCCCCCTTCCTCTCTCTCTAGCCCACTCCCTCTCTCACCTCGCCCACTCACTCTCTCACTAACCCCCCGCGCTCTCCCCTTGCCCCCCTCTCTCTCTCACACCCCCTCCCTCCCTCTCTCTCTCTCGCCCCCACCTTCTCTCTCTCTCTCTCACCCGCCCCCCTCACACTCTCTTGCCCCTCTCTCCCTCTCTCTCACCCCTTCCCCCCTCTCTCACACTCCCCTTCCCTCTCTCTGTCTCTCACTCGCCCTTCCCCCCTCTCTCTCAAGGCTCCTCTCTCTCTCTCTCTCTCACCCCCCACCCCCCGCACTCGCCCCCCTCCCCCCTCTCTCTCAAGGCCCCTCCCCCCTCTCTCTATCACCCCCTCCCTCTCTCTCGCTCGCTCACCCCCCTCGCTCCCTCTCTCTCTCTCGCCTCCTCCTTCTCTCTCTCGCCCCCCTCCCTCTCTCTCTCGCCCCCCTCCCTCGCTCTCTCTCGCACCCGCTTGCTTTCTCTCGCAACCCTCCCTCCCTCCCTCTCTCTTGCACGCTCCTCTCTCGCCCACCTCCCTCTCTCCTTCACCGCCCCTCTCTCTCTCGCGCGCCCTCCATCTCTCTCTCACCCCTCTCCCTCTCTCTCTCTCACTCCCGTCCCACTCTCTCTCTCTTGCCCCCTACCCATCGCTCTCTCGCCCCGTCCACTCTCTCTTGCCCCCCTCCCTCTCTCTCTCACACACCCTCCCTCTCTCTCTCCCCCTCCCTCTTTTTCTCTCCCCTCCCTCTCTCTCTCGCCCCTTCCTCTCTCTCTCGCCCCCCTCCACTCTCTCTCGCCCCCTCTCTCTCTATCTCGCCCCCTCCCTCTCTCTCTCTCTCGCACCCTTCCCACACTATCTCACCCACATCGCTCTCTCTCTCGCCCCCCCTCCCACGCTCTCTCTCGCCCCCTCCCTCGCTCTCTCGCCACATGCCTCGCTCTCTCTTCGCCCCCTCACTCACTCTCTCTCTCGTCCCCCTCCCTCTCTCGCTCTCGCCCCCCCCCCCCTCTCTTGCCCCCTCCCTCTCTCTCTCTCTCGCCCCCTTCCTACAGACTCTCACCCCCATCCCTCTCCCTCTCGCCCCCCCTCCCTCGCTCTCTCTCGCATCCCTCCCTCCCCTCCCTCCCTCCCTCTCTCTTGCACGCACCTCTCTCGCCCACCTCCCTCTCTCTCTCACCGCCCCTCTCTCTCTAGTGCCCTCCATCTCTCTCTCAACCCCCCTCCCACTCTCTCTCTCACCCCCGTACAACACTCTGTCTCTCGCCCCCTCACCCATCTCTCTCTCGCCCCCCTTCCACTCTCTCTCTCTTGCCCCCTCCCCATCTCTTTCTCTCGCCCCCTCCCTCTCTCTCACGCTCCCCTCCCTCTCTCTCTTGCCCCCCTCCCTCTATCTCTCACTCCCCCTTTCTCTCTCCCTCTCTCGCCCCCTCCCACTCTCTCTCGCCCCCTCCCTCTCTCTCTTGCCCCCGTTTCTCTCTCTCGCCCCCCTCCCCCATCTCTCTCGCCTCCCCCCACCTCTCTCGCCCCGCCCCTCTCTCCCCTCGCTCCCCCACTCTCTCTCCGCCCCCCCCCTCTCACTCCCTCCCACTCACCTTCGTCAACCTTTCTTTATTTCTCTCGCCCCCCCTCCCTCTCTCTCACTTGCCCCCTCACTCCCTCTCTGTCGCCACCTCTCCCTCTCTCCCTCTCACCCCTTCCTCTCTCTCGCCCCCCATCCCTCTCTCTCTCGACCCCCCCTCTCTCTCTCTCTCACCCCCTTTCTCTTTCCCTCTCTCTCGCCCCCCCTCCCTGTCTGTCCTCCGCCCCCCCACCCTCTCTCACTCGCCACCTCCCTCCCTCTCTCTCAACACCCTCCCTTCTCTCTCTCACCCATCACCCCTCTCTCTCACGCCCCCTCTCCCCTCTCTCTCTCACTCCCCCCTCCCCCTCCTCTCTCTCTCG
>NW_027311584.1:0-23457 GCF_047496795.1 Chiloscyllium punctatum | reverse complement strand
CTCCTCCTCCTCCTCCACCGCCGGCCCCTCCCCCTCCTCCTCCACCGCCGGCCCCTCCCCCAGTGCTCCCTCCTCCCTCCAAAGGAGCGAGGTAGCTGAAGGGTCGCGCCGAAGCAGAGGCCGACTTAGATGTTGTTCTCACCACACCTAGAAGCAGGTGGTTGGTTAAAATGTCTGACTCGTCACACAGCGAGGGCGGGAGAGCCGGCTGTGTTTGGCCAATCGGTGAGTGAGCCCAGGGTTCACTGGGAGAGGGGAGGGAAGGTGAAGTCGCCGCCAGTGAACCGTGCCTCCCACAGCAGCAGCTCTCTGGGATGGAGAGCATCGACCACCCACGGCACACATCAGTCGAGTTACTTATTCTGAGCTCTGTGTGCCCTGGGTTCAAGCCGGGGGGGGGGGGGGGAAACGTCCTTTCTCCATCCACTGGTGAATGCCCCCCCGTCTTCCAAACCTGTCTGCCGCGTCCTCTCTGGGACTACAGCCCATGCTCCAGTGTGCTACACCACTGAGGCCAGGCAACTGTGCACTGGTGTTCTTCTGGTCAAAGTCAGGGCCGGCATTTGTCAAATGTCCCTTCGCTCGGTGACTCAGGAGCAAGACCTGGTCTCTCTCTCTCTGTGGGGGCTGGCACTTTTCCCTCTCTCGCCACCCAAGCCATGTCCTGCGCCTCTGAAGAGGATAACAGTCACTCCGTCCCTGTAACGTTCTGTCTGCCATGGTCCTCTTTCCCCCCCCCCCCCTTTGGATCCTCACCACCCACCCGTTTGCCACCTCCTCTCGTACCATTGAGCGCAGAACAGGCCCTTCGGCCCACACTGTTGAGCCGAGGTTTAATCCTAATATTATAACCTACCCCTGATATCTCCTTTATACCTTCCTCCTAAAATCTTCAAACTATGACTCCTCGTACCAGGCAATCCTGCCCTGGGGAAAAGTCTCTGCCTACTGACTCTCCTCTGGTTATTTTGTACACCTCGAGGAGGTCTCCTCTCTTCCTCCTCCTCCTCCTCTCCAGAGAAACAAGTCCGAGCTCCCTCAACCTTCCTTCACACGGCCAGCCCTCCAGTCCGGGCAGCATCCTGGGGAACCTGCTTTACCCCCTCTCCGAAGCCTCTGTGCCTTGCCTGTTCCCGTGGGAACATTGCGATTGGTCTCCACACCCAGGCCCAGGTATTGCCCTTTTTTTCCTGAAAGCTCGCTTTGCGCCTCTCTGCTTTTTACAGACGTTGGTGTTCGCCACAATCCGAAAGGGACGTTCGCTTTTACGAGAAAATGCTTGATGCCACTTTGGCTTATCAAAGGTTCTGGCAGGAACGCTCGACTCTCTGAGAGCGGAGGGGTGCGGGGGGGGGGGGGGAGCCTGTATTTGTAATCAGTCTGAGCGCATCTCTGAAGCAGGCAGCGCTTGAACGTTCTGATCTAGAGGGAGGGACGCTACATTTGGGTGACAACCTTCGAGCCCCACATCCAACTCCCGAAATATGGATGGTGAATAATAATTGCGTCCCGAGGGCGTGATATCTCTACGGTCACTTCCAACCTGCGAATGGCTCCCTTATTTTCCCGGGGTGGGGGGTTTGTTAGAGCTTTGTTAGTCAATCCTGCAATCCATGTGGCTAGTAAAGTCCTTGAATAACCGCCTGTATGCGATTTTACCCAAAGGTTGACAGATACCATTTCCCCTTACTCAGTCTGCCAGGAACCACCTGAAAGAACTCTCTCAGGGCACTCAAACCTTCCTAAATCCACGCTGACTGTGTCTTGTCAGACACTGTTTCGAAATATTCAGTAACATACTCTCTGGTGCTCTCCAAACTGATCTGTTCCTGCTTTTGATTTCCTCTCTTCCCTCCTTTTCTTTGCGGAATGTAGCTCCCTCTAATTCTTTAATCTGAAAGTTAAGTTTCCCACCCCCCAGGAGCAGGGACAGCAGGGGGTTAGATATGGAGTAAAGCTCCCTCTACACTGTCCCTCATCAAACACTCCCAGGACAGGGACAGCACGGGGTTAGATACAGAGTAAAGCTCCCTCTACACTGTCCCCCCCCCATCAAACACTCCCAGGACAGGGACAGCACGGGGTTAGGTACAGAGTAAAGCTCTCTCTACACTGTCCTCCCCGTCAAACACTCCAGAACAGGACAACCACAAGGATATAGATACAGATCCTATTAAGGTGAAAGGTAAGTCTAGTAGGTATAGGGAATACTGGATGATGAGAGAAATTGAGGGTTTGGTTAAGAAAAAGAAGGAAGCATATGTCAGGTATAGACAGGATCGATCGAGTGAATCCTGAAGAGTATAAAGGCAGTGAGAATATAAACTTTGAACTTAAGAGGGAAATCGGGAGGGCAAAACGCAGACATGAGATGGTTTTGGCAAATAGAATTAAGGAGAATCCAAAGGGTTTTTACAAATATATTAAGGACAGAAGGATAACGAGAGAGAGAATCGGGCCCCTCAAAGATCAGCAAGGTGGCCTTTGTGTGGAGCCACAGAAAATGGGGGAGATACTAAATGAATATCTTACATCAGTATTTACTGTGGAAAAGGATATGGAAGATATAGGGAAATAGATGGTGGCATCTTGCAAAATGTCCAGATTACAGAGGAGGAAGTGCTGGGTGTCTTGAAACAGTTAGAAGTGGATAAATCCCCAGGACCTGATCAGGTGTACCCGAGAACTCGGTGGGAAGCCAGAGAAGTGATTGCTGGGTCCCTGGGATAGTCACAGGTGAGGTGCTGGAAGACGGGAGGTTGGGGAATGTGGTGCCACTGTTTAAGAAAGGCGGTAAGGACAAGCCAGGGAACTATAGACCAGTGAGCCTGACCTCAGTGATGGGCAAGTTGTTGGAGGGAATCCTGAGGGACAGGATGTACGTGTATTTGGAAAGGCAAGGACTGATTCGGGATAGTCAACATGGCTTTGGAAATCATGTCTCACAAACTTGACTGAGTTTTTTGAAGAAGTAACAAGGAGGATTGATGAGGACAGAGCAGTAGATGTGATCTATATGGACTTCAGTAAGGCGTTCGACAAGGTTCCCCATGGGAGACTGATTAGCAAGGTTAGATCTCATGGAATACAGGGAGAACTAGCCAATTGGATACAGAACTGGCTCAAAGGTAGAAGACAGAGGGTGGTGATGGAGGGTTGTTTTTCAGACTGGAGGCCTGTGACCAGTGGAATGCCACAAGGATCGGTGCTGGGCCCTCTACTTTTTGTCATTTACGTAAATGATTTGGATGCGAGCATAAGAGGCACAGTTAGTAAGTTTGCAGATGACACCAAAATTGGAGGTGTAGTGGACAGCGAAGAGGGTTACCTCAGATTACAACAGGATCTGGACCAGATGGGCCAATGGGCTGAGAAGTGGCAGATGGAGTTTAATTCAGATGAATGTGAGGTACTGCATTTTGGGAAAGCAAATCTTAGCAGGACTTATACACTTAATGGTAAGGTCTGGGGGAGTGTTGCTGAACAAAGAGACCTTGGAGTGCAGGTTCATAGCTCCTTGAAAGTGGAGTCACAGGTAGATAGGATAGTGAAGAAGGCGTTTGGTATGCTTTCCTTTATTGGTCAGAGTATTGAGTACAGGAGTTGGGAGGTCATGTTGCGGCTGTACGGGACATTGGTTAGGCCACTGTTGGAATATTGCGTGCAATTCTGGTCTCCTTCCTATCGGAAAGATGTTGTGAAACTTGAAAGGGTTCAGAAAAGATTGACAAGGATGTTGCCAGGGTTGGAGGGTTTGAGCTACAGGGAGAGGCTGAACAGGCTGGGACTGTTTTCCCTGGAGTGTCAGAGGTTTATAAAATTATGAGGGGTCACGGATAGGATAAATAGACAAAGTCATTTCCCTGGGATTGGGGAGTCCAGAACTAGAGGGGCATAGGTTTAGGGTGAGAGGGGAAAGATATAAAAGAGACCTAAGGGGCAACCTTTTCACACAGAGGGTGGTATGTGTATGGAATGAGCTGCCAGAGGAAGTGGTGGAGGCTGGAACAATTGCAACATTTAAGAGGCATCTGGATGGGTATATGAATAGGGAGGGTTTGGAGGGATATGGGCCGGGTGCTGGCAGGTGGGACAAGATTGGATTGGGATATCTGAGTCAGGATGGATGAATTGGACCAAAAGGATCTGTTTCCAATCTGAACCCAAGCGGCACTGAACTTTGAAATAACACCGTCAGAGGTGGTTGCTCCGACTGTGTGGAAATTGGCCCGTGGTGATGCAATTTGCTGCAAGCTCGCCGTGCCGAAGAGCAGGCTACTTACAACTCTGCAACAGCATTGTAGCTTCAGAGCAGGCTTAAGCTCACCGAAAACAACGTGCAATTCAGGAAGCAGTTTGAAGATTCCCGGAAATCCCCTTGGGAGTGAAAGTGAGCAATGATTGTGCCTTGCGATCGTATTCCGAGAGAGGATGGATTCTGAAGCCCAGAGTGTGCGTTATGAGGTGGAAAGGTTTGAGGAAGTGGGGGTGTTATGCAGTGAGGCCAGAGTACGGGCAGTTCTGGCATCTATATTACAGGAGGTGAATAGGGTGAGACAGACAGGAACCTTTTCCCCTTGGTGGGAGGGATCGATGACCTGGGGGAGTGTGGAGGGTGGCACAGTGTTAGGAGGGCATGGTGCTAATTTTATACTCGCGGCACAGAAATGATTTAACCCATGCTGTAATCCGTTAAAATTCGAGAACTATTCCCAAAGTAAAAATGAGCAACTTTATTTCTTAAAGTCTAACGGAGAGCAATCACTTAATACACATTTGCAACTCCTTCCTCTAACCTATCTTTTACTCTCCCCTAGACAGTACTGGTCTGATAAACTGCACCACCCCCCCACCCCCACCCCCACCAATTTAAGATTTACCGACAAATTCAAGTTCCGAAACCAACCGGCTGTCGAAACTTCTCTTTATCTCTTCCTCGGCTCTCCAGGTTAGCTTCGCTTGTTTTTCTCAGAGTTCTGACTAGCAGCTTACATCTGTTGGTCTGGTGGCAGTTCTCCTCCCAACTGTTCAATTTGTTCATACCCCAAAGCATACGATCGTTTCCTTGGTCTTAATATTGTCAAAGTACCAAATTCAAACTTGATTACAGTTTAGTATCTCAGGGCATAATTTAAACTGATTGGCCGAATTCAAATTTGGTTTTGTCTCGTAGCAACAGCCCAACTGCTGGACCAAACGTTACGTTGTAAATTCTCTGGCACTTGCTAAGTCCTTCAGCACTCTTAAAGAGACAGTACGCCTTCATAACAACAGATTTAAGGGAAGGGGCAGGAGGTTTAGTGAGGGGCGGACCGTGAGGAAGGACGTTGAAGAGTCTTGAAGCCCTGCACTCGTTACTGTGTGGTGTGGATCGGAGCTCAAATCCTGGGGACTTCATGTTTCCCAGATTGTACAGCAGGCAGAGCTGGTACAAGGATCCATTTTCTGCTCCCAGGCACACTTCCAACATTCCCCTCCACTGCTCCCGGCAAACTGATTGTGACACCAGAATTGGCTATTCAGTCAGTTTCCCCCACTATCCCGGCAGCATCGTGTGCCTTCTGTGTAAACCAACGAGATGCCCACGTTCTCTCCCGGGAAAGGTTTCGGAGGGATGGCGACCAGGTGGGTGGATCTGGTTAGGGATTATCTCCAGCGTGGGCTTGTTATACCCTATTGGCTGTGTCTCCGTGCTGCGGGACTCGACAGTTTGACCCGATCGTCTCAGCACCCCCAGATTACCGTGGCAGTTTGGTTTGCTGTAGCTACATTCCCCGGTGCTGGATTGGAATCGGTGTTCCCCCCCCCCCCCGCCCGACGGCAAAGACTCACCGAGAAACTCCGGCCGCACTGGCGCTCCAGAACTCCGGTTCCAAACAAGGGACAGCGTTTCTCAAGGACTCATAGAGATGTCCAGCAGAGAAACAGACCCTTCGGTCCAACCCGTCCATGCTGACCCAGATATCCCAACCCAATCTAGTCCCACCTGCCAGCACCCGGCCCATATCCCTCCAAACCCATCCAAATGTCTCTTAAATGTTGCAATTGCACCATCCTCCACCACTTCCTCTGACAGCTCATTCCACACACGTACCACCCTCTGTGTGAAAAAGTTGCCCCTCAGGTCTAATTTGTTGTGGAGAAAATATAGAGAACCACCAGGAGACGCAGAGAGTTCCTCAAGAAGTGGGCCTTGTATTTGCAAACAAAAAACCATGACACTGAGAAAGCAGATTCTCGGATGCCCACGAACCTCACAGTCCGAGGATTTTTATATTTTTTTGTATCATGTTTCTGTTAGCTTACCAGCATGTCCAACTATATTCATCAAAGTACCTCCCCCTAGCTACACAATACACTAGTGATGTTAGTTCCCATTATCTCTTTAGTTGTACATTCTACTTAATGTTATTCTAATGTCATGATTAGATATTTATTACCAGCTCTGCTACAGTGATCGTCCATTCCAGACTAACCTGTCATGAGAGATATTTAGCTATTCCATCTATCACAATAGTCTCCTGTCTCAAGCTGACTGTACTATTAATTAGATATTTAAATGTCATGTCCCAAATATTTATGGTCCCAATCCTGTCATAATAATACTTTGAGAAACTTGCTTTATTACTTGTGTTCTCTCATCTCACCATAGTGACCTTTCAGCCTTAACTGTACTCTGCTAATTGGTGTAAGAATGTCCCACTATGGTTATCCCATCCTGCCTCCCACAGACCACAGATTGCCAGTGGTCTACATGCTTTAACCCTTCCCATGCTTTCATGTTCTTTATTTTCCATATTCCACCCCCCTTTGAGACCTACTGGTCTCACCTAGAGAAAGAAGACAATAAGCTCAGCCTCTCTTGTGCCCAATGTAGGTCCCAACACGGACTGAATAATTTTCGGAGTCTGAGACTTAAAGGGTTCTCCTTCCATTCCTGGGGTCCCTTGGACCAAAACCCTGTCCTCCAATAACCAGAACAGGAAACAATCCCCAAGATCCCTCACAACCTGGGACCCGTGCGTTCTTCAGAAGTATCATCGACATCCCCACGTGGACATATTCCTTGCACTGTGGCGGTGGTTCGATCACGATGGGCGGTGGGGTTCCATCCGAGGAGTAACCACTCCCTGGGGGAGCTGAAATGACCACAAGTTGCCGTGTAGTGACGCGAACTAAAAAGGATTTAATAAATGGTAAAGCACAGCAAAAGGTGAAGGTAACAGCAAGGAAAACCACGCCTACAATAAGGCCAATCTTAACAAACCATGCTCCCCAAGACCCGAACTCAGCCAATCAAAAGCCTGATGACCAAACCCCGCATTGTCTTTTACCTCCCGACTTAGATTCTTTCGTTTGTCCATCGCTTTAGTAAAGGATCCCCCAAGGGTTGGTGTTCTGAGGGAGAAAGGTACTGCAACGTTCCCCAAACATCTCACAAACCCCGCCCTTTTTTCTGCCAGCACCCAATCTAAGGCCTGTCTGTTTTGCCGTGTCACTTTGGTCGTAGCATCCAATTGTTTCTCCCAAGGCCACAAAGGCATCGTCAGTATCATTGAGAAATCTCTGCTGGTTGTAGTAAATGTCACTCGTCCATTCAGCGTTCTTGCTAACCCCTCTCCCTGAGCTGAGAGCTTCCCAGCCCGTGGCAATCACATTGCGGGCCTGAAACTCCTTAGGAAGACCTCTTGGCTGTCCGACGTGATCAATCCCAATTGTCGCTTGGTTCGGCGCAAAGCTGACCGTGACGTAGCGTCAAGCTGCGCGTGTGGCGATATAACCACAGGAGCATTACACGGGCACAGCTGCCACTCCAGTCAGCGGGCAGCATCAGGCGCAACCCTCCTTTGTTACCACACAGCCACCACGTTCCTGCCAGTGGGACGCGTTGAGAATTTAAAACAGCCCCAGATGAGGTGTCCACCTCGAGTTCAATCGTATTCCTGTAGAGACCCTTAAAATGGCCGACTGGTGTGGAGCCATTTTCGCTTAAAGCATTCCAAGCCTTCCCGTATCCTGAAAGCAACCGCGGGGGAAGGTGTAATTAGTCTGACTGGTGGACCACGGACCACCACTGTTGGAGTTGCTGCCTGCCCACGTCATCCTGCTGATAGGACGTCGAGGCCTGGAGTAGGAGGCACCAAAACGGGCAATGGGATTGCCCGTAAGTTGATGAATCATCTGGGTTAAGAAGTCAGCTAGAGTGTTGCAAACGGCCATTGAGTACAGGTGGTCGAGTTATAGGGCCTGGGGACAACATAGTATGAGGGGGGTTGCCCTAGTACGCAAGAAACAGTCCTGTCTAGCCATCATTGCAGCGGTATAGTTTGCCCATTGATGCCAGTGATCGTCACGGGCGCGTGTCCATGTTCGGGCAGAGAGGTCTGCACTTCTAATACGTCTTTGCCTCCCAGCCTGAGTGACCCTGGCATTACCAGTCCAGCTCTGCCAAGTTAATGGTCTCCAAGTCTGAGTATGCGGGGCCTGGCATCAGAGAGAGAGGGGGGTATCATGGGCATCCCCCCATGTCTTCCCCGTCCCCGCTGCCAGGAGAACTATGCTCCACATCTCCATCGCAATCATTTCTGGAATGATCTGTAGACCCCTTTGTTCGGGACCCTGCTGAGAGGGGTGTGCCCTGCCCGTACCCAAGTTCCTTGGCTTCAGCTCCAGTGCTGGAGTTAGTTTGTGCCGGTGGGAGAGCTCTAGTACAGTGATTGAGGTGGTACCATAGGTGTCGTCCGTCCACTTGGATGGCGGTAGCTGATGCCTTAGTCCCTACGAAAGGTTCCCTCTCTCCTCAGCTCATTCCAGCATCTTTGAAAAAACCCACAGGTACCCCCAATCCCCGGGTGTAATCGCTCGTTGATGGGTGTCGGTTCCCTTTGTGCTTCCTGCAGGTGGATAGTCTCATGTATCATAGCGAGCTGCGGCACATATTGCTTATCTTCGAAGCTTAACCACTCCAAGTTAGGCCTGTCCACTGAGGCACTGTGAGCATCCCATGCAGTGTTAGATTGGCCATGCGATTAGCCTGCATGCGATAACTCAGCAGCGCCAGCGGCAGCGCGTTAACCCAGTTAAGGTTGGTGCTTGTGCAGATCTTGTTGAATTTGGCTTGCGATGTCCCATTAATCCTTTCCCCCCATACCCCTGTGACTGGGGATGGGACACGCACCCAAACCTCTGTTTTGATTCTCGAAGACCGCAGCACCGACCTAACTCCTTTCTGAACGAAGGTCGACCCATTGTCTGAACGACGGTCTGCCAAACCCGAGGATAACTCAATTCATCAGGAACCTTGCGACTGTCCCGGCCTCATGTTTCAACGTTATTTCCACTGGGCTCGCTGATTTCACTCTCCCCACGTCTGTGATCACAAAAGTAATGCATCCAAATCGCTCACGACCCTATCCTCCACTGACACTGTCACTTGACTTCCTTCGGATTACCCTGTCGAGGTGCAACATGCCAGGATTTTAATCGAGCTGCCATCCCTGGATTCCCAAACCCCGGTCGTGAGGAGATGCCATTCCCTGACTGTGTCTACACGCCTGGCCATAGATCCTAAGTCTTTTGATTCATATCCCTTATTTACCAGTCGGGTTACATGTGGTACTCTCTAACCACTTTTCCCAGGAACACATTTCTCTCTATTTGCAGGATCACTCGCTGCTCCCCGAATACTTCTCAAACGTTCCTGCCTCTCGAACACCCCATCCTGAGACTCATCGAACATCACGGTACAGTGTAGCTCAGACTTCGGGTAGTCTTGCTTTCGTCAACCCTTCTGCTTCCCACATTCCCCCAAATGTCTTGACTATCACTTGCTATATCCCCGATCCAATAAACATTAACATCTTTGACTTCTTGCATCACTAATTGTGTATTGGCCTTTTCCATGACCAAACCCTGCTGTGTGGACTCCAACCTTACCCACTAGCTGTGGTAAAGCATCCCTACCTAACAAGTCTCTTTCGACACTAATATTGGCACTAACCTTCCATTTCTAATCTTGCTGGAGCTGTAAATCAGGTTAACTGTGAGATCCCTCCAGTTTTAACAAGTTTACTTGACGTGGGAAGATGAGAGGGATACTGCGGCTGTACACAAGTCCTATCATCACCAGTGTCTGCTGCCCTTCTATATTAACTTGTATTACTGGCTGTTGATCCCATGCTACTGCAGGGTAGTTGCCCCTTCCCACCCAGGTTCTCAGGGCATTCCCTAACACATCCCATTCAGGTTCACAGGTCCTGCTGGGCCTGTAGGTGTCTGGGAAGTGGCCACTGGGGATTCCCGCTGTAGGGCAGGGAGGGCCCGGTCCAATAAGGATAATTACTCCTAAAGTGGCCTGGTTGATGGCATTCCCCATTTCTGCCCCCCACCCCCGTCCTTGAGCCTGATTATTTATCATGTACCTTAGTCCCCCATTCCTACGTCCCTGTCCTTGGGGACTCCAGTTATGTTGAGGCTGTTTAAATCTGCCCTGCCCCAGATACGTCACCAGTGAGAAAGCTTCTCGATTGCTAGGGACTTTCTGGGCCCTGGCTATCTGATAGCAGCCCCCCCCCAACATTGCGCCGGCCTCTTGGTTCAGGCCAGTGTTGGATTACTGTGTCGGTTCTTACTGGCAACATCTTTTTAGCCTTCCCTTTTTCAAAACCTTTCGACTGCATGAGCTGCACGATCTCTAATTTCCCGGTGGCTCGTCGATGATGTCAGACCCACGACCTCCTCCAGCCTTGACCTGGCGAGGGAGGGCATTCCCTCAAGGATGGAATTTCGGAACGTGGCGGTCAGCAACTGATCAGTCTCTATGCCTTACTCTGTTTCCAGCCTCCCCTTCTTTTACTGCTTCTCCAAGTCGGCAGCCGGGTTTTCACTTTGTCCCAGCGGGTCCCCTCTCAGAGACTGGGGGTCCAAATCGGGCAGATAATCAGTCTCTTAAGGCCGACCGTACATTCTGTCTCACTCGGTCAAACCCGACCCCATCAATCATTGGACCGTCTGCCGCATTTTCCAAAGGGGCTCAGACCCTTATTTCCTTTAACCTCCGGGAGCCCTACCGACCCCACCAGCAGTGCCTTCGAGTCTCCCATAGCCAGCAATCACCCCTGTGGTTTTATCCTCAAAAGCCCTGATCCCCTTTCCTGCTCCCTCAGTGCAATCTTCAGCCCTTCCAGGTCCTGAGTTCCCCGAGCAATGGATTGTGGGTTTCTCCCCCCTTTTATAAGGAGCAGGAGCATCCTTCCCTGTTGGCCCTTTTCCCCCTTTCCTCTGAGTCCGATGCTGTTTCTAATTCCTCCCATTCTTTAGGTACTGGGGCCTTGTCTCTCATCATCCCTTTCTGCTTGCTCTGCGTCACTTTCGCTGCTTTTCTCTTCAGCCCTTCTTTCGTATCGCAATGACTATTCCTTTTGTACCCTCAGCCCACGCATCTCACGTTTCAGCGTTTCCTGCTCTCATCGTATAGTTTCGATTTGCTCCCTTTTCTCTCTCTCTCTCTCTCTCTTCTTTCCCTCAGTTCATTTTTGTCTTCCACACTTCCATCCCATTCTAACTGTCCCTGTATTTCTGCTGTTCCCTTTGTTACTGGACACTGTTTCAATGCCTCTTCATTCAAGTAGGGAGGAGGTGTATTCAACTCCTCCACATCTGGGTATAGAGGGGGGGGCTGATTCCTGCTTTTCTGTTTCCCATAGCTGCTCAACTTGTTCTTATCAGCTTTCCTCATCACCACGGGTGTCTGACAAGCTACCTTCAGACCCTCTTTCCTGAAACGTTTTAATATTTCTATCTCCTGATCCCTTTTTTGGTGTCTGTTTTTCGATTTATCTTTCAGCTTGTAGTGCTTAATTACGCCTTCCGTCTCGTTGCACACATGTATATTAAAGCTACCTTCTTCTGGCCATTGAGCCAATTAATCCTGAGCTCTTTTCTTCCCATTTCTCAGAACTTCTGTACATTATCGTCGGTGGCTCAGTGCTGGGACACAGCACCAGGGTCCAAGGTTCGACTCCAGCCTCGGGTGACTGTCCGGGTGGAGTTTGCACATTCTGCGTGGGTTTCCTCTGGGTGCTCCAGTGTCCCCGCACAGTCCAAAGATGGTGAGGGTGGATTGGCCGTGCTAAATTACCCATAGTGCTCAGGGATGTGCAGGTTAGGGTGGATTGGCCGTGCTAAATTACCCATAGTGCTCAGGGATGTGCAGGTTAGGGTGGATTGGCCGTGCTAAATTACCCATAGTGTTCAGGGACGTGCAGGTTAGGTTGAATTGGCCGTGCTAAATTACCCATTGTGCCCTGGGATGTGCAGGTTAGGGTGGATTGGCCATGCTAAATTACCCATAGTGCTCAGGGATGTGCAGGTTAGGGTGGATTGGCCATGCTAAATTACCCATAGTGTTCAGTGATGTGTAGGTTAGGGTGGATTGGCCGTGCTAAATTACCCATAGTGTTCAGGGACGTGCAGGTTAGGTTGAATTGGCCGTGCTAAATTACCCATTGTGCCCTGGGATGTGCAGGTTAGGGTGGATTGGCCATGCTAAATTACCCATAGTGCTCAGGGATGTGCAGGTTAGAGTGAATTGGCCATGCTAAATTACCCATAGTGCGCCGGGATGTGCAGGTTAGGGTGGATTGGCCATGCTAAATTACCCATAGTGTTCAGGGACGTGCAGGTTAGGGTGAATTGGCCGTGCTAAATTACCCATAGTGCCCGGGATGTGCAGGTTAGGCTGGATTGGCCATGCTAAATTACCCATTGTGCTCAGGGATGTGCAGATTAGGGGGTGGATTGGCCATGCTAAATTACCCATAGTGCTCAGGGATGTGCAGGTTAGAGTGAATTGGCCATGCTAAATTACCCATAGTGCCCCGGGATGTGCAGGTTAGGGTGGATTGGCCGTGCTAAATTACCCATAATGCTCAGGGATGTGCAGGTTAGTGTGGATTGGCCGTGCTAAATTACCCATAGTGCTCAGGGATGTGCAGGATAGTGTGGATTGGCCGTGCTAAATTACCCATAGTGCTCAGGGATGTGCAGGATAGTGTGGATTGGCCGTGCTAAATTACCCATAGTGTTGGGTGCATTAGTCAGAGGGAAATGGGTCTGGGTGGGTTACTCTTCGGAGGGTCGGTGTGGACTGGTTGGGCCGAAGGGCCTGTTTCCACACCGTAAGGAATCTAATCATTTCTTGCCAATGGAAATTTCTTACTCAGTATCTCAAATGCAGTCCCTTTATCCATCCTACGATATATTTCAGCAGAACTAATCTTTGCGGTTGTAAATCACTTCCTCGTACCATTCAAGACCAGGAGTGCTTTGTTCAGTAGTATAAGCAATTCCTAACTTTATAACTTGCAATTGTTCCTTCCCAATCTATCAATTCCTAAACCTCCTCTATTGCAGCTAGTTAGTACAAACAACCTATTCTCATTCATTCAGCCTAAACCAATCTTCACACTGCGCCTTCAAAATGCATCAATCACTAATGGATTCTTGAGAAATTTCTCTCTCAAAACAGTGAAAACTAAAATCAAATTTCCCCTAGATTTCAAGCTCCAGGGAGACAAGACACAAACATTTAACCACCAACAATTAGCATACAAATTAGATCACACTGATTAGACTATAAACTCTCTCTCTCTCTCTCACAGACACACACACACACGCAGATACACTCACACTCACAAACGCGCACACACATAGACACACACACACATACACTCACACTCACAAACACACAGACACACACACATACACACACACACAAACACACACACATACCGACACACACACACACTCACAAACACACACATACACTCACAAACACACACATACTGACAGACACACACACACACACACTCACATTCACACACACTCACAAACACACACACTCACAAACACACACACTCACAAACACACACACTGACACAGACACACACACTCACAAACACACACACTCACAAACACACACACAGACACACACTCTCTCACACACACTCACAAACACACACACAGGCACATACACTGTCACAAACACACAGACAGACACACAAACACACACACAGACACGCACACACACAAACACACACACACTCACTCAAAAACACACACAGAGACACACAGACACTCAGCCACACACAAACTCAAACACACAGACACACACACACACAGACTCACACACACACACACACACACACACAGACTCACACACACACACACAGAGACTCACACACACACACAGACACAGACTCACACACAGACTCACACACACATAGACACACACACACACACACAGACTCTCACACACACACACAGAGACTCACACACACAGACTCACACACACACACTCACACACACACACATACTCGGCCGTAAATCAATCTCTCTCACCCAGAGCCTTACTTAAACAGACCCTTTGTTCATTTCCAAAAATCCTATTATCCTACAGGCCTTATCTAAAACAATTAACAGTCTAGTAACACCATAAAGCTATCACTATTCTCTGCTATTTTACTTATAATCATCCACTACCAATCTGCTGGTTTTTCTCAACAGGTCTATCAGCGCTTCCAATAAAACAATTTCCCCTTATTTATTCTGCCCGATCTATCTATAGGGTCTTATATACACCACGTGGACCTTTTACTCAGATTATTGCTATGTTCTTTTCTTACTCATCCCTTACCCCACTGCGCAGTTTTCTTGACCAATTCTCCACGTCTCCTTCAGCAGCAATTTACCCCTCACCTTTGGATCTTGGATCGGCGAGACCCCCCCCCCCGGCAGGTTCCCACACCTCCCCAAGGACTACTCCAAGCCAACCGAATATGGTCCAAATTCACAGCAAAAACGCTCATTTTTGTTGTTGTTGGGTACCCTTATTCTGTCAGTCCTGGGAGTGCCCCCCCCCCCGGTGGACCAAGAAGCCCCCTGTTACTGCCACCCTCTGTCCAGGTGGGTCTCTGTACGACCCTGCTCACAGCGCCAAATTTGTCATGGAGAAAATGTAGAGACCCACCAGGAGACGCAGAGAGTTCCTCAAGAAGTGGATCTTTTATTTGTAAACAAAAAACGGTGACACTGAGAAAGCAGATTCTCGAATGCCCCTGAACCTCAGAATGCATGGATACTTCTATCTTTTTGTTTCTGTTAGCTTATCAGCATGTCCAACTAGATTCATCAAAGTACCTCTCTCTAGCTACACAACAAACCTGTGATATTAATTCCCATTATCTCTTCAGTTGTACATTCTACTTAATGTTATTCTAATGTCACGGTTAGATGTTTAGTGCTAACTCTTGCAACAATGGTCTTCCATTCCAGAGCTTAATATTCTCCTAATGTCATTAGATATTTATTACCAGCTCTGCTACAGTGATCGTCCATTCCAGACTAACCTGTCATGAGAGATATTTAGCTATTCCATCCATCACAATAGTCTCTCCCGTCTCAAGCTGACTCGACTAACTATTAATTAGATATTTCAGTGTCATGTCCCAAATATTTACAGTCCCAATCCTGTCATAATAACACTTAAAGCAAGTTTCACCGTTATTACCGGTGTTCTCTCATCTCGCCATAGTGACCTTTCAGCCTTAACCTTACTCTGCTGATTGGTGTAAGAGTGTCCCACTATGGTTATCCCATCCTGCCTCCCTCAGACCACAGATTGCCAGTGGGCTTCATGCTTTAACCCTTCACATGCTTTCATGTTTATTTTCCATACCCTCAGATTATCTTGTATGTCTCTATTAAGTCCCCTCTCAACCTTCTTCTCTCTAACAAAAACAGCCTCGAGTCCCTCAGCCTTTCCTCATAAGACCTTCCCTCCCACACCAGGCAACATCCTGGTAAATCTCCTCTGAACCCTTTCCAAAGCTTCCACATCCTTCCTATGATGCGGTGACCAGAACTGTACTCAATACTCCAAGTGCGGCCGCACCAGAGTTTTGTACAGCTGCAGCATAATCTCATAGTTCCAAAACTCAATCCCTCTCCCAATAAAAGCTAACACCCCGTAACGCCTTCTTAACAACCCTGTCAACCTGGGTGGCAACTTTCAGGGATCTGTGTACCTGGATACCGAGATCTCTCTGCTCATCCACACGAGAGCAAGAATCTTACCATGAGCCCAGGACTCTGCACTCCTGTTACTCCTTCCAAAGTGAACCACCTCCCACTTTTTTGCATTAAACTCCATTTGCCACCTCTCAGCCCAGCTCTGCAGCTTATCGATGTCCCTCTGTAACCTACAACATCCTTCAGCAATATCCACAACTCCACCGACCTTAGTGTCATCCGCAAATTTGCTAACCCACCCTTCTCGCCCCTCATCCAGGTCGTTTATAAAAATGACAAACAGCAGTGGCCCCAAAACAGATCCTTGGGATACCCCACTAGTAACTGAACTCCAGGATGAACATTTCCCATCAACCACCACCCCCTCTGTCTTCTTTCAGCTAACCAATTTCTGAACAACATCCGCTAAATCGCCCTCAATCCTATGCCTCTGTATTTTGTGCAATAGCCTACCATGGGGAACCTAATCAAACACCTTACTGAAATCCATATACACCACATCAACCGCTTCACTCTCATCCACCAGGAGACTGAGGGGGTGGGGGTTGGGGGGGTGAGGCATTTTTGCATTAGAGGCACGCAGTATTTTTCCCAGGGTTGGGGAATCGGCCACTCTGGGGGGGGGGGCATCAGTTTAAGGCGAGAGGGGCTAGGATATAAGGGAACCTAAGGGGCAACTGTTTTTACATGAAGGGTGGCACGCAGGTGGAATGAGCAAGTGGTTGAGGTGGGTACATTGGTGCCAGTTGAAGGGCATTCGAACAAGTACATGGATAGGAAAAGCTGAGAAGGATGTGGGGGCAGGGACATGGGCGGCCATTTTGGTCAGCATGGCCTGTTTCCGTGCTGTGGGGACCCCGTGACTAAATATTTTCGCCACGCTTTCTTCTTAGTCGTTCACGGGACGTGGGGGTCACTGGCATTTATTGGCCATCCCCCAGAGGGCGATTCAGTGCTGACCACAGGGGCTGGAGTGGCAGGTAGGCCCAGACCAGGGCGTTTCCCTCCCAAAAGGGCAGGGTCACGGTCCAGTGTCGCCCCCCCCCCCCCCCCCCCCCCCCCACAAAACGTGTGCCGCTTTCTAATTCAGTCCCCAGCAGGATTTAAGACCATTCCCAACAGGGTTCAGGTCCCCGGAAAGCTGCCAGGGTGAAGAGTCTAGCGGCACTGCCGAGAGAGCGGCCGTGACTGTTTAACATCAGCTGCGCTTCGGTGGAGCGCCAGTGACCGTTGAGGGAAAACGAGGAGCAGTAGAACCGTCCACCAACACTGGTGGGTGAGTCCAGTGACCCCTGTTCAGTACAGTCACAGAAACGTCAGGTCTCTCTCTCTCTGTCTAGCAATGCCCTACTCTCATCTGCGCTTTGATCAGTGTGGACTGGGGGCTCCAGAATTTGTTCCCATCGGTATTCCCGAAGGATGACTGAGACGTGCAGGGCGGCTGCAGCCCAGTTGCCTTTGAGTTTGCCTTTGGCTGGATTTTGTCTGACCTTCTAACCTCGAATCTGATGTTTGACTCAGTCACGGGGTGGGTTTTGAGAAGATTTGTAGCTCAGCTTGAGGTTCTGGATGTAGGTTCGCTCGCTGAGCTGGAAGGTTCATTTCCAGACGTTTCGTCACCCGACTAGGTAACATCTTCAGTGGGTGAATCACTTAACATTACTCAAATCTCCAACACCAGCGTTATGGAAAATTATAATAATAATCACACAACACCAGGTTATAGTCCAACAGGTTTAATTGGAAGCACACTAGCTTTCGGAGCGACGCTCCTTCATCAGGTGATAGTGGAGGGCTCGATCGTAACACAGAATTTATAGCAACAATTTACAGTGTGATGTAACTGAAATTATACATTGAAGAATTGATTGTCTGTTAAGCCTTTCATCTGTTAGAATACAGTGAGAGTTTCACTTCTTTCATGTGTAAATCACAAAACCCTTTTTTTTAAAGTTGCGTTCTCAGGTTAGCTGTTAACAATGGTGATAGCTAGAAAATATGTGGAAGGCATAAACCAAATCATCCGCCGACATTTCCGCCACCTCCAAACAGACCTCACCACCAGGGATATATTTCCCTCCCCACCCCTTTCCGCTTTCCGCAAAGACCGTTCCCTCCGTGACTACCTGGTCAGGTCCACGCCCCCCTACGACCCACCCTCCCATCCTGGCACTTTCCCCTGCCACCGCAGGAACTGTAAAACCTGCGCCCACACCTCCTCCCTCACCTCTATCCAAGGCCCTAAAGGAGCCTTCCACATCCATCAAAGTTTCACCTGCACATCCACTAATATCATTTATTGTATCCGTTGCTCCTGATGCAGTCTCCTCTACATTGGGGAGACTGGGCACCTCCTAGCAGAGCGCTTTAGGGAACATCTCCGAGACACCCGCACCAATCAACCACACTGCCCCGTGGCCCAACATTTCAACTCCCCCTCCCACTCTGCCGAGGACATGGAGGTCCTGGGCCTCCTTCACCGCCGCTCCCCCACCACCAGACGCCTGGAGGAAGAACGCCTCATCTTCCGCCTCGGAACACTTCAACCCCAGGGCATCAATGTGGACTTCAACAGTTTCCTCATTTCCCCTTCCCCCACCTCATCCTAGTTTCAAACTTCCAGCTCAGCACTGTCCCCATGAATTGTCCGACCTGCCTATCTCCTTTTCCACCTATCCACTCCACCCTCTCCTCCCTGACCTATCACCTTCATCCCCTCCCCCACTCCCCCATTGTACTCTATGCTACTCTCTCCCCACCCCCACCTTCCTCTAGCTTATCTCTCCATGCTTCAGGCTCACTGCCTTTATTCCTGATGAAGGGCTTTTGCCCGAAACGTCGATTTCGCTGCTCCTTGGATGCTGCCTGAACTGCTGTGCTCTTCCAGCACCACTCATCCAGAATTTGGTTTCCAGCATCTGCAGTCATTGTTTTTACCCCTGTGTTCTCTGTCTATGACCTGATTGATTCTAATCTAAAAAGTGAGATAACAGAATTTTACATAAACCCATGCAGGTTTTGAGCTCAGAGTTCTACATGAATGTATGCAGTTTTTGAGCAAAGTACAATGTAACTCTGCAAGTACAAATTCACCCCACAGAATATATGTGTGCATGTGGGTCTGTGTGTGTGTGTGTCTGTCTGTCATGGTAGACGCTGCAAGACGTGTCAGAGTATGGACATAGATACCACCATTATGCTAGGGGACACCTCCCACCTTGTACATGGCAGGTACTCATATGACTCAGCCAACGTTGTCTATCTGATACACTGCAGGTAAGAATGCCCTGAGGCACAGTACATTGGGGAAACCGAGCAAAGGCTACGACAACGGATGAATGGGAACCACACAACAATCAACAGACAGGAGAGTTCCCTCCCAGTTGGGGAACACTTCAGTGGGCCAGGACATTCAGCCTCGGACCTTCGGGTGACCATCCTCCAAGGCGGACTTCGGGACAGGCAGCAGAGGAAAGTGGCCGAGCAGAGGCTGATAGCTAAGTTTGGTACCCCCATAGGGAGGGCCTCAACCGGGACCTTGGGTTCATGTCACATTACAGGTGACCACCATTGCACTACACACACACACACACACACACTCTCACATACACACGGACACAAGTACACACAGACACGCACACAGACACCCACACACACCCTTACAGACACACACACTCCCACACTCACATGTGCACCCCCTCACAGACTTAAGACACTCTGCACTCACTACACACGCACACACACACTTTCTCACACTCACAACCCCCACCCCAGACCAGATACACACATACACAGCATGCACACACACACCCCCCACACAGACACTCCCCCCCCACACACACACAGACACACGCACACACACCCACCCCCCTCACACACACACTCCCCCCCCCCACACACACCCACCCCCCCACACACACACACACCCACCCCCACACACAGACACACCCCCACACACACACACACACACCCACATACACACACACCCACACACAGACACACACACCCACCCCCCCCACACACAGACACACATACCCCACACACACACTCCCTCCCCCCACACACAGACACACACACACACCCACCCCCCCACACAGACACACCCCCCACACACACACACACTCCCCCCCCACACACACAGACACACACACACACACCCACCCCCCCCACACACACCCAACCCCCCCACACACAGACACACCCCCCCCCACACGCACCCAATCCCCCCACACACAGACACACACACCCCCACACATACTCCCCCCAAACACAGACACACACCCCCCACACGCACCCAACCCCCCCCCACACACACTCCCCCCCCCACACACAGACACACACCCCCTACACACACCCAACCCCCCCCACACACACACCCCCTACACGCACCCAACCCCCCCACACACACACACCCCCACACACACACCCAACCCCCCCCACACACAGACACACACCCCCGCCCCCACACCCACACCCACACGCCATTCTCTCAATTGCCTCAGTCACACTTTAACTGGTTCTTTCTAATTCCCCGTCTCCCAGACGCTGTGAAACTGGAAAGGGTTCAGAAAAGATTGACAAGGATGTTGCCAGGGTTGGAGGTTTTGAGGTACAGGGAGAGATTGAACAGGCTGGGACTGTTTTCGCTGGAGCGTCGGAGGCTGAGGGGTGACCTTATAGAGGTTTATAAAATCATGGGGGGGGGCATGGATAGGGTAAATAGACAAGGTCTTTCCCCTGGGGTGGGGGAGTCCAGAACTAGAGGGTTAGGGTGAGAGGGGGAAAGATATAAAAGGGACCTGAGGGGCAACTTTTTCCCCCCAGAGGGTGGTACGTGTATGGAATGAGCTGCCAGGGGAAGTGGTGGAGGCTGGTACAGCTTAAAAGGGATCTGAGTGGGAGACATGATCGAGAGAGGGGTCAGCGGGATGTGCGCCAACGGGGGTGCGATGGGCTTAGGAGCTCCGGACACGTTGAGGGATAAGGGTGGTGCTGCAGGGAAACGCGGGTGGGTGCGAACGCCGAATGGGGAGGGGGGAGGGGGGGAGGGGGGGGGGGGGGGGAAAAGTTCACTGGCTCAAAGCTGACCAGAGAGGGGAAGGAGCACACCTCCCCTCGCTGAGGGTCTCGAGTCATGGGCAGTGCGGAGCTGGAACAAGTTGACAGCGCAGCTCAGGCAGAATCCGGGCAAACCAGGGTGCAGCCGATCTCATCGAAACATCTAAAACGACGGTGTGGAGGAGCCGCTGTCGGACGGGGGTGGGGGGGGGGGGGGGGTGGGGGGGTGAACAGGAGTTTGAAAGATAACCACGCAAAACGCCAGGTTCCTGGGCTGGTTTATTTGGAAGCGCGAGCTTCCAGAGGGCCGGCCCCTTCGGGGAGGTGGACGTGGTGGGTCTGAAGGGAGATGGAAACAGGGGAGAGGGTTCCCTCTGGTGGGTTAAAAGTGGGAGCTAAGGGACATAGCTCCAAGAATAAGGCAGGGGAGCAGACTTAGGACTGAGCTGGGGTGGGAGCTTAAAGCTCTGTCAGGGGGGCTCATCAAATGAATGAAGGGTTTGCAGGTTGAAGCGACTCAGAGTGCAATGAGGGGTTAGTCTGATCTGAGCGGGCCCCGGCCTGTGCCATGTTCTACAATCGCAGGTTACAGTCCGACAGGTTTATTTGCAAATCATGCGAGCAGAGATTGGGGAGGGAGTCCTGCGATGTGACTGCCTTCCTGGAATGTTGCCATCAGGGTGAACATGAACCTTCCCTTCTCCCTTGTTTATAAAGGACACCGAGACCAACAGGAGACACACCGGACAAGAGGTGAGCGTTTTCCCAACACCCCCCACCCCGGGTTTACTCAGTCGGACTCAGGGTGGGAGGGGTGTGTGTGTGTGTGGGGGGGGGAGTGTGTGTGTGTGTGGGGGGGGGGGAGTGTGTGTGTGTGTGTGGGGGGGAGTGTGTGTGTGTGTGTGGGGGGGAGTGTGTGTGTGTGGGGGGGGAGTGTGTGTGTGTGTGGGGGGGAGTGTGTGTGTGTGGGGGGGGGAGTGTGTGTGTGTGGGGGGGGAGTGTGTGTGTGTGGGGGGGGAGTGTGTGTGTGTGGGGGGGGAGTGTGTGTGTGTGGGGGGGGGAGTGTGTGTGTGTGTGGGGGGGGGGGTAGTGTGTGTGTGTGTGTGGGGGGGGGGGAGTGTGTGTGTGTGTTGGGGGGGGAGTGTGTGTGTGTGTGGGGGGGGGAGTGTGTGTGTGGGGGGGGAGTGTGTGTGTGTGTTGTGTGGGGGGAGTGTGTGTGTGTGTGGGGGGGGTGGGGAGTGTGTGTGTGTTGGGGGGGGGAGTGTGTGTGTGTGTGTGGGGGGGAGTGTGTGTGTGTGTGTGGGGGGAGTGTGTGTGTGTGGGGGGGGAGTGTGTGTGTGTGGGGTGGGGGAGTGGTGTGTGTGTGGGGGGGGGGAGTGTGTGTGTGTGGGGGGGGTGTGTGTGTGTGGGGGGGGGAGTGTGTGTGTGTGGGGGGGGTGTGTGTGTGGTGGGGAGTGTGTGTGTGTGGGGGGAGTGTGTGGTGTGTGTGGGGGGGGGAGTGTGTGTGTGTGTGGGGTGGGAGTGTGTGTGTGTGGTGTGGGGGGGGGGGGAGTGTGTGTGTGTGTGTGGGGGGGAGTGTGTGTGTGTGTGGGGGGGGGGGAGTGTGTGTGTGGGGGGGGGGAGTGTGTGTGTGTGGGGGGGGGAGTTGTGTGTGTGTGGGGGGGGAGTGTGTGTGTGTGGGGGGGGGAGTGTGTGTGTGTTGGGGGGGGGGAGGTGTGTGTGTTGGGGGGTGTGTGGGTGTGTGTGTGTGGAGGGTATGTGTGTGTGGAGGGTGTGTGTGTGTGGAGGGTGTGTGGGTGTGTGGGGGGGAGTGTGTGTGTTGGGGGGTGTGTGGGTGTGTGTGTGTGGAGGGTGTGTGTGTGTGTGGGGGGGAGTGTGTGTGTTGGGGGGTGTGTGGGGTGTGTGTGTGTGGAGGGTTGGTGTGTGTGTGTGGGGGGGAGTGTGTGTGTGGGGTGTGTGTGGAGGGTGTGTGTGTGTGGAGGGTGTGTGTGTGTGGAGAGTGTGTGTGTGGGGGGGGAGTGTGTGTGTGTGTGTGGGGGGAGTGTGTGTGTGTGTGTGGGGGGAGTGTGTGTGTGTGTGGGGGGGGGAGTGTGTGTGGGGGAGTGTGTGTGTGTGTGTGTGGGGGGGGAGTGTGTGTGTGTGTGGGGGGGGAGTGTGTGTGTGTGTGTGGGGGAGGTGTGTGTGTGTGGGGGGGGAGTGTGTGTGGGGGAGTGTGTGGTGTGTGTGTGGGGGGGAGTGTGTGTGTGTGTGGGGGGGGAGTGTGTGTGTGTGTGGGGGGGAGTGTGTGTGTGTGTGTGGGGGGAGTGTGGG
>NW_027311583.1:0-23600 GCF_047496795.1 Chiloscyllium punctatum | reverse complement strand
GAGAGATAGAGATAGAGATAGAGATAGAGATAGAGATAGAGAGCGAGACAGGGTACGTGAATACAGTCCTAGGCCAGGGGAAGAAGCGACCCTGACCTCTCTCTCTCCCCCCCCCACCCCCACTGACACCCCATCAGCACCTCCCCCAGCCAACAGCCCCCACCCCAGGGAGAGGCTTAATTACCTCTGTGTCCCCCCCCACCCCACCCCATGACTGAGTCCGAGCTCCCCCCCCCACCCCCCCCAATCCCGCAGTCATGGCTGCTCTCCTTACAGGGTTGCTCGGCATGGAAACAGACCCTTCGGCCCAACCTCTCGGTGCTGGCCTGCTGTGGGCATGTAAAAGAGAGAGTGGGTGTGGGTTGGAAAACCTGTTAGTGACAGAGCAGAGGCACAGAGTGCGCGCCACACCAGCTGGAACCCGGAGACCGAAGGGAGTTTCACACCAACTCGCATTGAGCCAATCAGTCAGAACTATGCCCCAAGATACCAAAACCCAATCGGACTTGAATTCGACTGTTGCGACGGCATTGAACCCAACGGTACAGCCAATCCGCTGGCGTTAGGTTGAGGTGAGCGTTTCTGGGAGTTTGGCTGAATGAGCAGAAGGGTTTATCCTGTGTCGTAACAGACCCAGATATCCCTAACCCCAGCCGGGGGGAGACTGTGTGTGGAGTTTGTACATTCTCCCCGTGTCTGCGTGGGTTTCCTCCGGGTGCTCCGGTTTCCTCCCACAGTCCAAAGATGTGCAGGTCAGGGTGAATTGGCCATGCTAAATTGCCCGTAGTGTAAGGTGAAGGGGTCTGGGTGGGTTGCTCTTCGGAGGGTCGGTGTGGACTTGTTGGGCCGAAGGGCCTGTTTCCACACTGCAGGGAAGCTAATCCAGTCCCATTCCCAGCACTTGGCCCATCTCCCTCTAACCCCTTCCTATTCCTGTCCCCACCCAGATGTTATACAGCTGTCCAGCACGGACACAGACCCTTCGGCCCATCCTGTCCCTGCTGACCCAGATATCCCTAACCCTAATCCAGTCCCCATTCCCCAGCCCTTGGCCCATCTCCCTCTAACCCCTTCCTATTCCTGTCCCCACCCAGATGTTATACAGCTGTACAGCACAGACACAGACCCTTCGGCCCATCCTGTCCCTGCTGACCCAGATATCCCTAACCCTAATCCAGTCCCATTCCCCAGCCCTTGGCCCATCTCCCTCTAACCCCTTCCTATTCCTGTCCCCACCCAGATGTTATACAGCTGTCCAGCACAGACACAGACCCTTCGGCCCATCCTGTCCCTGCTGACCCAGATATCCCTAACCCTAATCCAGTCCCATTCCCCAGCCCTTGGCCCATCTCCCTCTAACCCCTTCCTATTCCTGTCCCCACCCTGATGTTATACAGCTGTCCAGCACAGACACAGACCCTTCGGCCCATCCTGTCCCTGCTGACCCAGATATCCCTAACCCTAATCCAGTCCCATTCCCCAGCCCTTGGCCCATCTCCCTCTAACCCCTTCCTATTCCTGTCCCCATCCTGATCCCTTTTCAATGCTGTCATTGTCCCAGCCTCCCCCACTTCCTCTGGCAGCTCATTCCACACACACACCACCCTCTGGGGGGAAAAAGTTACCCCTCAGCTCCCTTTCCCCTCTCCCCTTAAACCTACGCCCCTCTAGTTCTGGACTCCCCCACCCCAGGGGGGGGTAAAGACCTTGTCTATTTACCCTCTCCGTCCCCCCCCCCATGATTTTATAACCCTCTATAAGGTCACCCCTCAGCCCCGACGCTCCGGGGAAAACAGCCCCAGCCTGTTCAGCCTCTCCCTGTAGCTCAGACCCTCCAACATCCTGGTAAATCCTTCCTGAACCCTCCCCGGTTTAATAATTTCCTTCCTGTAACAGGGGAGACCAGAACGGGACACGGTATCCCAGACGAGGCCTCACCAATGTCCTGTACAACCCCAACGGGACGTCCCCAACTCCCGGGACACAAAGGGTCTGAGTGATGAAGGGAATTGTGGCTCAACACCTTCTTAACCCCCTCCCTGTCTCCCAGTGACACAACCTTCAAAGGATGGTGTCCCTGAGCCCCTTGGTCCCCCTGTTCTCCAACACCTCACCCCCCCCCTCCCCGTCTCCCAGTGACACAACCTTCAAAGGATGGTGTCCCTGAGCCCTTAGGTCCCCCTGTTCTCCAACATCTCCCCATTGGGTGTTTTCCCCCACCCCCCCCTCTCTCTGTCTCAGCCTTGAATACCCTCAATGCCCCAGCCTCCATTCCCCCCCCCCCTTCTCTCTCTCCCCCTCCCTCTCCCTGAGCCTTGTTTCCCCTCAGTGCCCATGGTATTCTGCCTGCCCTCTACCCCTTGCCGTGTATAGTTTTAGTAACTCCCTCCCCGCTCTGTGGGGGAGGGGGGGGGCATCACTCTGGGTAGACAGCACGGTTTAGGTTCTGATCACAGGGCGCAGATGGTACAGGAACGAAGGCAGGTGGAATATTCGGGAACACACAGAGGGGAGGGAGACTCGGAGGGGCTCAACAACTTACTGTGAGGTGACTCGGGAACACTCTCCGTGGGAGAAACTTCCAGCACAACACAGACCGTTTTCCCTCTGTCAGGGAATAAACACAAGGGGAGGGTCAGAAAGGAACAAAAATACACCACAAACATGGCACAGGACGGGGAACGGAGAGGGGGGGACGTGAAACAGGACGGGGAACGGAGAGGGGGGGACGTGAAACAGGACGGGGAACGGAGAGGGGGGGACGTGAAACAGAACGGGGAACGGAGAGGGGGGGACGTGAAACAGGACGGGGAACGGAGAGGGGGGGACGTGAAACAGGACGGGGAACGGAGGGGAACGTGAAACAGAACGGGGAACGGAGGGGAACGTGAAACAGAACGGGGAACGGAGAGGGGGGGACGTGAAACAGAACGGGGAACGGACGGGAACGTGAAACAGAACGGGGAACGTAGGGGAACGTGAAACAGAACGGGGAACGGAGAGGGGGGGACGTGAAACAGAACGGGGCAACGGAGAGGGGGGGACGTGAAACAGAACGGGGAACGGAGAGGGGGGGACGTGAAACAGAACGGGGCAACGGAGAGGGGGGGGACGTGAAACAGAACGGGGCAACGGAGAGGGGGGGACGTGAAACAGAACGGGGAACGGAGAGGGGGGGACGTGAAACAGAACGGGGAACGGAGAGGGGGGGACGTGAAACAGAACGGGGCAACGGAGAGGGGGGGACGTGAAACAGAACGGGGAACGGAGAGGGGGGGACGTGAAACAGAACGGGGAACGGAGAGGGAGGGACGTGAAACAGGACGGGGAACGGAGAGGGGGGGACGTGAAACAGGACGGGGCAACGTAGGGGAACGTGAAACAGAACGGGGAACGGAGAGGGGGGGACGTGAAACAGAACGGGGAACGTAGGGGAACGTGAAACAGAACGGGGAACGTAGGGGAACGTGAAACAGAACGGGGAACGGAGAGGGGGGGACGTGAAACAGAACGGGGCAACGGAGAGGGGGGGACGTGAAACAGGACGGGGAACGGAGAGGGGGGGACGTGAAACAGGACGGGGAACGGAGAGGGGGGGACGTGAAACAGGACGGGGAACGGAGAGGGGGGGACGTGAAACAGGACGGGGAACGGAGAGGGGGGGACGTGAAACAGGACGGGGAACGGAGAGGGGGGGACGTGAAACAGAACGGGGAACGTAGGGGAATGTGAAACAGAACGGGGAACGGAGAGGGGGGGACGTGAAACAGAACGGGGAACGTGAAACAGAACGGGGAACGTGAAACAGAACGGGGAACGTGAAACAGAACGGGGAACGTGAAACAGAACGGGGAACGTGAAACAGAACGGGGAACGTGAAACAGGACGGGGAACGTGAAACAGGACGGGGAACGTGAAACAGGACGGGGAACGTGAAACAGGACGGGGAACGTGAAACAGGACGGGGAACGTGAAACAGGACGGGGAACGTGAAACAGGACGGGGAACGTGAAACAGGACGGGGAACGTGAAACAGGACGGGGAACGTGAAACAGGACGGGGAACGTGAAACAGGACGGGGAACGTGAAACAGGACGGGGAACGTGAAACAGGACGGGGAACGTGAAACAGGACGGGGAACGTGAAACAGGACGGGGAACGGAGAGGGGGGGACGTGAAACAGGACGGGGAATGTAGGGGTACGTGAAACAGAACGGGGAACGGAGAGGGGGGAACGTGAAACAGGACGGGGAACGTAGAGCGGGGGAACGTGAAACAGGACGGGGAACGGAGAGGGGCGGACGTGAAACAGAACGGGGAACGGAGAGGGGGGGACGTGAAACAGGACGGGGAACGTAGGGGAACGTGAAACAGAATGGGGAACGTAGGGGAACGTGAAACAGGACGGGGAACGGAGAGGGGGGACGTGAAACAGAACGGGGAACGGAGAGGGGGGGACGTGAAACAGAACGGGGAACGGAGAGGGGGGGACGTGAAACAGAACGGGGAACGGAGAGGGGGGGACGTGAAACAGAACGGGGAACGGAGAGGGGGGGACGTGAAACAGGACGGGGAACGTAGGGCAACATGAAACAGGACGGGGAACGGAGAGGGGGGGACGTGAAACAGGACGGGGAACGGAGAGGGGGGGGGACGTGAAACAGGACGGGGAACGGAGAGGGGGGGAACGTGAAACAGGACGGGGAACGGAGAGGGGGGGACGTGAAACAGAACGGGGAAAGTGAAACAGAACGGGGAACGTGAAACAGGACGGGGAACGTAGAGGAACGTGAAACAGGACGGGGAACGTAGAGCGGGGGAACGTGAAACAGAACGGGGAACGTGAAACAGAACGGGGAACGTGAAACAGAACGGGGAACGTGAAACAGAACGGGGAACGTGAAACAGAACGGGGAACGTGAAACAGAACGGGGAACGTGAAACAGAACGGGGAACGTGAAACAGAACGGGGAACGTGAAACAGAACGGGGAACGTGAAACAGAACGGGGAACGTGAAACAGAACGGGGAACGTGAAACAGAACGGGGAACGTGAAACAGAACGGGGAACGTGAAACAGAACGGGGAACGTAGGGGAACGTGAAACAGGACGGGGAACGGAGAGGGGGGGACGTGAAACAGGACGGGGAACGGAGAGGGGGGGACGTGAAACAGGACGGGGAACGGAGAGGGGGGGACGTGAAACAGGACGGGGAACGGAGAGGGGGGGACGTGAAACAGGACGGGGAACGGAGAGGGGGGGACGTGAAACAGGACGGGGAACGGAGAGGGGGGGACGTGAAACAGGACGGGGAACGGAGAGGGGGGGACGTGAAACAGGACGGGGAACGGAGAGGAGGGGACGTGAAACAGAACGGGGAACGGAGAGGGGGGGACGTGAAACAGAACGGGGAACGTAGGGGAACGTGAAACAGAACGGGGAACGTAGGGGAACGTGAAACAGGACGGGGAACGTAGGGGAACGTGAAACAGAACGGGGAACGTAGGGGAACGTGAAACAGAACGGGGAACGTAGGGGAACGTGAAACAGAACGGGGAACGTAGGGGAACGTGAAACAGAACGGGGAACGTAGGGGAACGTGAAACAGAACGGGGAACGTAGGGAAACGTGAAACAGAACGGGGAACGTAGGGAAACGTGAAACGTAGGGGAACGTGAAACAGAACGGGGAACGTGAAACAGAACGGGGAACGTAGGGGAACGTGAAACAGAACGGGGAACGTGAAACAGAACGGGGAACGTAGGGGAACGTGAAACAGAACGGGGAACGTGAAACAGAACGGGGAACGTAGGGGAACGTGAAACAGAACGGGGAATGTAGGGGAACGTGAAACAGAACGGGGAACGGAGAGGGGGGAACGTGAAACAGAACGGGGAACGGAGAGGGGGGAACGTGAAACAGGACGGGGCAACGTAGGGGAATGTGAAACACAACGGGGCAACGTAGGGGAATGTGAAACAGAACGGGGAACGTAGGGGAACGTGAAACAGAACGGGGAACGTGAAACAGAACGGGGAACGGAGAGGGGGGAACGTGAAACAGGACGGGGAACGGAGAGGGGGGGACGTGAAACAGGACGGGGAACGGAGAGGGACGTGAAACAGGACGGGGAACGTAGGGGAATGTGAAACAGAACGGGGAACGTAGAGCGGGGGAACGTGAAACAGGACGGGGAACGTAGAACGAGGGGACGTGAAACAGAACGGGGAACGTAGGGGAACGTGAAACAGAACGGGGAACGTAGGGGAACGTGAAACAGAACGGGGCAACGTAGGGGAATGTGAAACAGAACGGGGAACGCAGAGGGGGGAACGTGAAACAGGACGGGGCAACGTAGGGGAATGTGAAACAGAACGGGGAACGTAGGGGAACGTGAAACAGGACGGGGAACGTAGGGGAACGTGAAACAGGACGGGGAACGTAGGGGGACGTGAAACAGGACGGGGAACGTAGAGCGGGGGAACGTGAAACAGAACGGGGAACGTAGGGGGACGTGAAACAGAACGGGGAACGTAGAGCGGGGGAACGTGAAACAGAACTGGGAACGTAGGGGGACGTGAAACAGGACGGGGAACGTAGAGCGGGGGACGTGAAACAGGACGGGGAACGGAGAGGGGGGGACGTGAAACAGGACGGGGAACGGAGAGTGGGGGTCGTGAAACAGAACGGGGAACGTAGGGGAACGTGAAACAGAACGGGGAACGTAGGGGAACGTGAAACAGAACGGGGAACGTGAAACAGAACGGGGAACGTAGAGCGGGGGAACGTGAAACAGGACGGGGAACGTAGGGGAACGTGAAACAGGACGGGGAACGGAGAGGGGGGGACGTGAAACAGGACGGGGAACGGAGAGGGGGGGACGTGAAACAGGACGGGGAACGTAGGGGAACGTGAAACAGAACGGGGAACGTAGGGGAACGTGAAACAGAACGGGGAACGTAGAGGGGGGGAACGTGAAACAGAACGGGGAACGGAGAGGGGGGGACGTGAAACAGGACGGGGAACGTAGGGGAACGTGAAACAGAACGGGGAACGTAGGGGAACGTGAAACAGAACGGGGAACGTAGAGGTGGGGAACGTGAAACAGAACGGGGAACGTAGGGGAACGTGAAACAGGACGGGGAACGGAGAGGGGGGGACGTGAAACAGAACGGGGAACGGAGAGGGGGGGACGTGAAACAGAACGGGGAACGGAGAGGGGGGGACGTGAAACAGGACGGGGAACGTAGGGGAACATGAAACAGGACGGGGAACGGAGAGGGGGGGACGTGAAACAGGACGGGGAACGGAGAGGGGGGGGACGTGAAACAGGACGGGGAACGGAGAGGGGGGGAACGTGAAACAGGACGGGGAACGGAGAGGGGGGGACGTGAAACAGAACGGGGAACGTAGGGGAACGTGAAACAGAACGGGGAACGTAGGGGAACGTGAAACAGGACGGGGAACGTAGAGGGGGGGAACGTGAATCAGAACGGGGAACGTGAAACAGAACGGGGAACGTGAAACAGAACGGGGAACGTGAAACAGAACGGGGAACGTGAAACAGAACGGGGAACGTGAAACAGAACGGGGAACGTGAAACAGAACGGGGAACGTGAAACAGAACGGGGAACGTGAAACAGAACGGGGAACGTGAAACAGAACGGGGAACGTGAAACAGAACGGGGAACGTGAAACAGAACGGGGAACGTAGGGGAACGTGAAACAGGACGGGGAATGGAGAGGGGGGGACGTGAAACAGGACGGGGAACGGAGAGGGGGGGACGTGAAACAGGACGGGGAACGGAGAGGGGGGGGACGTGAAACAGGACGGGGAACGGAGAGGGGGGGGACGTGAAACAGGACGGGGAACGGAGAGGGGGGGGACGTGAAACAGGACGGGGAACGGAGAGGGGGGGGACGTGAAACAGGACGGGGAACGGAGAGGGGGGGGACGTGAAACAGGACGGGGAACGGAGAGGGGGGGACGTGAAACAGGACGGGGAACGGAGAGGGGGGGACGTGAAACAGGACGGGGAACGGAGAGGGGGGGACGTGAAACAGGACGGGGAACGGAGAGGGGGGGACGTGAAACAGGACGGGGAACGGAGAGGGGGGGACGTGAAACAGAACGGGGAACGTAGGGGAACGTGAAACAGAACGGGGAACGTAGAGCGGGGGAAGGTGAAACAGGACGGGGAACGTAGGGGAACGTGAAACAGGACGGGGAACGTAGGGGAACGTGAAACAGGACGGGGAACGTAGAGCGGGGGAACGTGAAACAGGACGGGGAACGGAGGGGGGGGGGACGTGAAACAGAACGGGGAACGTAGGGGAACGTGAAACAGAACGGGGAACGTAGGGGAACGTGAAACAGAACGGGGAACGTAGGGGAACGTGAAACAGAACGGGGAACGTAGGGGAACGTGAAACAGAACGGGGAACGTAGGGGAACGTGAAACAGAACGGGGAACGTAGGGGAACGTGAAACAGAACGGGGAACGTAGGGGAACGTGAAACAGAACGGGGAACGTAGGGGAACGTGAAACAGAACGGGGAACGTAGGGGAACGTGAAACAGAACGGGGAACGTAGGGGAACGTGAAACAGAACGGGGAACGTAGGGGAACGTAGGGGAACGTGAAACAGAACGGGGAACGGAGAGGGGGGAACGTGAAACAGAACGGGGAACGGAGAGGGGGGAACGTGAAACAGGACGGGGCAACGTAGGGGAATGTGAAACAGAACGGGGCAACGTAGGGGAATGTGAAACAGAACGGGGAACGTAGGGGAACGTGAAACAGAACGGGGAACGTGAAACAGAACGGGGAACGGAGAGGGGGGAACGTGAAACAGGACGGGGAACGGAGAGGGGGGAACGTGAAACAGAACGGGGAACGTAGAGGGACGTGAAACAGGACGGGGAACGTAGGGGAATGTGAAACAGAACGGGGAACGTAGAGCGGGGGAACGTGAAACAGGACGGGGAACGTAGAGCGGGGGGACGTGAAACAGAACGGGGAACGTAGGGGAACGTGAAACAGAACGGGGGACGTAGGGGAATGTGAAACAGAACGGGGCAACATAGGGGAATGTGAAACAGAACGGGGAACGTAGAGGGGGGAACGTGAAACAGGACGGGGCAACGTAGGGGAATGTGAAACAGAACGGGGAACGTGAAACAGGACGGGGAACGTAGGGGAACGTGAAACAGGACGGGGAACGTAGGGGGACGTTAAACAGAACGGGGAACGTAGAGCGGGGGAACGTGAAACAGAACGGGGAACGTAGGGGGACGTGAAACAGAACGGGGAACGTAGAGCGGGGGAACGTGAAACAGAACTGGGAACGTAGGGGGACGTGAAACAGGACGGGGAACGTAGAGCGGGGGAACGTGAAACAGAACGGGGAACGTAGGGGAACGTGAAACAGAACGGGGAACGTAGGGGAACGTGAAACAGGACGGGGAACGTAGAGCGGGGGAACGTGAAACAGAACGGGGAACGTAGAGCGGGGGAACGTGAAACAGAACGGGGAACGTAGAGTGGGGGAACGTGAAACAGGACGGGGAACGTAGGGGAACATGAAAAAGAACGGGGAACGGAGAGGGGGGGACGTGAAACAGGACGGGGAACGTAGGGGAACGTGAAACAGAACGGGGAACGGAGAGGGGGGGACGTGAAACAGGACGGGGAACGGAGAGGGGGGGGACGTGAAACAGGACGGGGAACGGAGAGGGGGGGGGCGTGAAACAGGACGGGGAACGGAGAGGGGGGGGACGTGAAACAGGACGGGGAACGGAGAGGGGGGGGACGTGAAACAGGACGGGGAACGGAGAGGGGGGGGACGTGAAACAGGACGGGGAACGGAGAGGGGGGGGACGTGAAACAGGACGGGGAACGGAGAGGGGGGGACGTGAAACAGGACGGGGAACGGAGAGGGGGGGACGTGAAACAGGACGGGGAACGGAGAGGGGGGGACGTGAAACAGGACGGGGAACGTAGAGGGGGGGACGTGAAACAGAACGGGGAACGGAGAGGGGGGGACGTGAAACAGAACGGGGAACGTAGGGGAACGTGAAACAGAACGGGGAACGTAGAGCGGGGGAAGGTGAAACAGGACGGGGAACGTAGGGGAACGTGAAACAGGACGGGGAACGTAGAGCGGGGGAACGTGAAACAGGACGGGGAACGGAGAGGGGAACGTGAAACAGAACGGGGAACGTAGGGGAACGTGAAACAGAACGGGGAACGTAGGGGAACGTGAAACAGAACGGGGAACGTAGGGAAACGTGAAACAGAACGGGGAACGTAGGGGAACGTGAAACAGAACGGGGAACGTAGGGGAACGTGAAACAGAACGGGGAACGTAGGGGAACGTGAAACAGAACGGGGAACGTAGGGGAACGTGAAACAGAACGGGGAACGTAGGGGAACGTAGGGGAACGTGAAACAGAACGGGGAACGGAGAGGGGGGAACGTGAAACAGAACGGGGAACGGAGAGGGGGGAACGTGAAACAGGACGGGGCAACGTAGGGGAATGTGAAACAGAACGGGGCAACGTAGGGGAATGTGAAACAGAACGGGGAACGTAGGGGAACGTGAAACAGAACGGGGAACGTGAAACAGAACGGGGAACGGAGAGGGGGGAACGTGAAACAGGACGGGGAACGGAGAGGGGGGAACGTGAAACAGAACGGGGAACGTAGAGGGACGTGAAACAGGACGGGGAACGTAGGGGAATGTGAAACAGAACGGGGAACGTAGAGCGGGGGAACGTGAAACAGGACGGGGAACGTAGAGCGGGGGGACGTGAAACAGAACGGGGAACGTAGGGGAACGTGAAACAGAACGGGGGACGTAGGGGAATGTGAAACAGAACGGGGCAACATAGGGGAATGTGAAACAGAACGGGGAACGTAGAGGGGGGAACGTGAAACAGGACGGGGCAACGTAGGGGAATGTGAAACAGAACGGGGAACGTGAAACAGGACGGGGAACGTAGGGGAACGTGAAACAGGACGGGGAACGTAGGGGGACGTGAAACAGAACGGGGAACGTAGAGCGGGGGAACGTGAAACAGAACGGGGAACGTAGGGGGACGTGAAACAGAACGGGGAACGTAGAGCGGGGGAACGTGAAACAGAACTGGGAACGTAGGGGGACGTGAAACAGGACGGGGAACGTAGAGCGGGGGAACGTGAAACAGAACGGGGAACGTAGGGGAACGTGAAACAGAACGGGGAACGTAGGGGAACGTGAAACAGAACGGGGAACGTAGGGGAACGTGAAACAGGACGGGGAACGTAGAGCGGGGGAACGTGAAACAGAACGGGGCAACGGAGAGGGGGGGACGTGAAACAGAACGGGGAACGGAGAGGGGGGGACGTGAAACAGAACGGGGCAACGGAGAGGGGGGGACGTGAAACAGAACGGGGCAACGGAGAGGGGGGGACGTGAAACAGAACGGGGAACGGAGAGGGGGGGACGTGAAACAGAACGGGGAACGGAGAGGGGGGGACGTGAAACAGAACGGGGCAACGGAGAGGGGGGGACGTGAAACAGAACGGGGAACGGAGAGGGGGGGACGTGAAACAGAACGGGGAACGGAGAGGGAGGGACGTGAAACAGGACGGGGAACGGAGAGGGGGGGACGTGAAACAGGACGGGGCAACGTAGGGGAACGTGAAACAGAACGGGGAACGGAGAGGGGGGGACGTGAAACAGAACGGGGAACGTAGGGGAACGTGAAACAGAACGGGGAACGTAGGGGAACGTGAAACAGAACGGGGAACGGAGAGGGGGGGACGTGAAACAGAACGGGGCAACGGAGAGGGGGGGACGTGAAACAGGACGGGGAACGGAGAGGGGGGGGACGTGAAACAGGACGGGGAACGGAGAGGGGGGGACGTGAAACAGGACGGGGAACGGAGAGGGGGGGACGTGAAACAGGACGGGGAACGGAGAGGGGGGGACGTGAAACAGGACGGGGAACGGAGAGGGGGGGACGTGAAACAGAACGGGGAACGTAGGGGAATGTGAAACAGAACGGGGAACGGAGAGGGGGGGACGTGAAACAGAACGGGGAACGTGAAACAGAACGGGGAACGTGAAACAGAACGGGGAACGTGAAACAGAACGGGGAACGTGAAACAGAACGGGGAACGTGAAACAGAACGGGGAACGTGAAACAGGACGGGGAACGTGAAACAGGACGGGGAACGTGAAACAGGACGGGGAACGTGAAACAGGACGGGGAACGTGAAACAGGACGGGGAACGTGAAACAGGACGGGGAACGTGAAACAGGACGGGGAACGTGAAACAGGACGGGGAACGTGAAACAGGACGGGGAACGTGAAACAGGACGGGGAACGTGAAACAGGACGGGGAACGTGAAACAGGACGGGGAACGTGAAACAGGACGGGGAACGGAGAGGGGGGGACGTGAAACAGGACGGGGAATGTAGGGGTACGTGAAACAGAACGGGGAACGGAGAGGGGGGAACGTGAAACAGGACGGGGAACGTAGAGCGGGGGAACGTGAAACAGGACGGGGAACGGAGAGGGGCGGACGTGAAACAGAACGGGGAACGGAGAGGGGGGGACGTGAAACAGGACGGGGAACGTAGGGGAACGTGAAACAGAATGGGGAACGTAGGGGAACGTGAAACAGGACGGGGAACGGAGAGGGGGGACGTGAAACAGAACGGGGAACGGAGAGGGGGGGACGTGAAACAGAACGGGGAACGGAGAGGGGGGGACGTGAAACAGAACGGGGAACGGAGAGGGGGGGACGTGAAACAGAACGGGGAACGGAGAGGGGGGGACGTGAAACAGGACGGGGAACGTAGGGCAACATGAAACAGGACGGGGAACGGAGAGGGGGGGACGTGAAACAGGACGGGGAACGGAGAGGGGGGGGGACGTGAAACAGGACGGGGAACGGAGAGGGGGGGAACGTGAAACAGGACGGGGAACGGAGAGGGGGGGACGTGAAACAGAACGGGGAAAGTGAAACAGAACGGGGAACGTGAAACAGGACGGGGAACGTAGAGGAACGTGAAACAGGACGGGGAACGTAGAGCGGGGGAACGTGAAACAGAACGGGGAACGTGAAACAGAACGGGGAACGTGAAACAGAACGGGGAACGTGAAACAGAACGGGGAACGTGAAACAGAACGGGGAACGTGAAACAGAACGGGGAACGTGAAACAGAACGGGGAACGTGAAACAGAACGGGGAACGTGAAACAGAACGGGGAACGTGAAACAGAACGGGGAACGTGAAACAGAACGGGGAACGTGAAACAGAACGGGGAACGTGAAACAGAACGGGGAACGTAGGGGAACGTGAAACAGGACGGGGAACGGAGAGGGGGGGACGTGAAACAGGACGGGGAACGGAGAGGGGGGGACGTGAAACAGGACGGGGAACGGAGAGGGGGGGACGTGAAACAGGACGGGGAACGGAGAGGGGGGGACGTGAAACAGGACGGGGAACGGAGAGGGGGGGACGTGAAACAGGACGGGGAACGGAGAGGGGGGGACGTGAAACAGGACGGGGAACGGAGAGGGGGGGACGTGAAACAGGACGGGGAACGGAGAGGAGGGGACGTGAAACAGAACGGGGAACGGAGAGGGGGGGACGTGAAACAGAACGGGGAACGTAGGGGAACGTGAAACAGAACGGGGAACGTAGGGGAACGTGAAACAGGACGGGGAACGTAGGGGAACGTGAAACAGAACGGGGAACGTAGGGGAACGTGAAACAGAACGGGGAACGTAGGGGAACGTGAAACAGAACGGGGAACGTAGGGGAACGTGAAACAGAACGGGGAACGTAGGGGAACGTGAAACAGAACGGGGAACGTAGGGAAACGTGAAACAGAACGGGGAACGTAGGGAAACGTGAAACGTAGGGGAACGTGAAACAGAACGGGGAACGTGAAACAGAACGGGGAACGTAGGGGAACGTGAAACAGAACGGGGAACGTGAAACAGAACGGGGAACGTAGGGGAACGTGAAACAGAACGGGGAACGTGAAACAGAACGGGGAACGTAGGGGAACGTGAAACAGAACGGGGAATGTAGGGGAACGTGAAACAGAACGGGGAACGGAGAGGGGGGAACGTGAAACAGAACGGGGAACGGAGAGGGGGGAACGTGAAACAGGACGGGGCAACGTAGGGGAATGTGAAACACAACGGGGCAACGTAGGGGAATGTGAAACAGAACGGGGAACGTAGGGGAACGTGAAACAGAACGGGGAACGTGAAACAGAACGGGGAACGGAGAGGGGGGAACGTGAAACAGGACGGGGAACGGAGAGGGGGGGACGTGAAACAGGACGGGGAACGGAGAGGGACGTGAAACAGGACGGGGAACGTAGGGGAATGTGAAACAGAACGGGGAACGTAGAGCGGGGGAACGTGAAACAGGACGGGGAACGTAGAACGAGGGGACGTGAAACAGAACGGGGAACGTAGGGGAACGTGAAACAGAACGGGGAACGTAGGGGAACGTGAAACAGAACGGGGCAACGTAGGGGAATGTGAAACAGAACGGGGAACGCAGAGGGGGGAACGTGAAACAGGACGGGGCAACGTAGGGGAATGTGAAACAGAACGGGGAACGTAGGGGAACGTGAAACAGGACGGGGAACGTAGGGGAACGTGAAACAGGACGGGGAACGTAGGGGGACGTGAAACAGGACGGGGAACGTAGAGCGGGGGAACGTGAAACAGAACGGGGAACGTAGGGGGACGTGAAACAGAACGGGGAACGTAGAGCGGGGGAACGTGAAACAGAACTGGGAACGTAGGGGGACGTGAAACAGGACGGGGAACGTAGAGCGGGGGACGTGAAACAGGACGGGGAACGGAGAGGGGGGGACGTGAAACAGGACGGGGAACGGAGAGTGGGGGTCGTGAAACAGAACGGGGAACGTAGGGGAACGTGAAACAGAACGGGGAACGTAGGGGAACGTGAAACAGAACGGGGAACGTGAAACAGAACGGGGAACGTAGAGCGGGGGAACGTGAAACAGGACGGGGAACGTAGGGGAACGTGAAACAGGACGGGGAACGGAGAGGGGGGGACGTGAAACAGGACGGGGAACGGAGAGGGGGGGACGTGAAACAGGACGGGGAACGTAGGGGAACGTGAAACAGAACGGGGAACGTAGGGGAACGTGAAACAGAACGGGGAACGTAGAGGGGGGGGAACGTGAAACAGAACGGGGAACGGAGAGGGGGGGACGTGAAACAGGACGGGGAACGTAGGGGAACGTGAAACAGAACGGGGAACGTAGGGGAACGTGAAACAGAACGGGGAACGTAGAGGTGGGGAACGTGAAACAGAACGGGGAACGTAGGGGAACGTGAAACAGGACGGGGAACGGAGAGGGGGGGACGTGAAACAGAACGGGGAACGGAGAGGGGGGGACGTGAAACAGAACGGGGAACGGAGAGGGGGGGACGTGAAACAGGACGGGGAACGTAGGGGAACATGAAACAGGACGGGGAACGGAGAGGGGGGGACGTGAAACAGGACGGGGAACGGAGAGGGGGGGGGACGTGAAACAGGACGGGGAACGGAGAGGGGGGGAACGTGAAACAGGACGGGGAACGGAGAGGGGGGGACGTGAAACAGAACGGGGAACGTAGGGGAACGTGAAACAGAACGGGGAACGTAGGGGAACGTGAAACAGGACGGGGAACGTAGAGGGGGGGAACGTGAATCAGAACGGGGAACGTGAAACAGAACGGGGAACGTGAAACAGAACGGGGAACGTGAAACAGAACGGGGAACGTGAAACAGAACGGGGAACGTGAAACAGAACGGGGAACGTGAAACAGAACGGGGAACGTGAAACAGAACGGGGAACGTGAAACAGAACGGGGAACGTGAAACAGAACGGGGAACGTGAAACAGAACGGGGAACGTGAAACAGAACGGGGAACGTGAAACAGAACGGGGAACGTAGGGGAACGTGAAACAGGACGGGGAATGGAGAGGGGGGGACGTGAAACAGGACGGGGAACGGAGAGGGGGGGACGTGAAACAGGACGGGGAACGGAGAGGGGGGGGGACGTGAAACAGGACGGGGAACGGAGAGGGGGGGGACGTGAAACAGGACGGGGAACGGAGAGGGGGGGGACGTGAAACAGGACGGGGAACGGAGAGGGGGGGGACGTGAAACAGGACGGGGAACGGAGAGGGGGGGGACGTGAAACAGGACGGGGAACGGAGAGGGGGGGGACGTGAAACAGGACGGGGAACGGAGAGGGGGGGGACGTGAAACAGGACGGGGAACGGAGAGGGGGGGACGTGAAACAGGACGGGGAACGGAGAGGGGGGGACGTGAAACAGGACGGGGAACGGAGAGGGGGGGACGTGAAACAGAACGGGGAACGTAGGGGAACGTGAAACAGAACGGGGAACGTAGAGCGGGGGAAGGTGAAACAGGACGGGGAACGTAGGGGAACGTGAAACAGGACGGGGAACGTAGGGGAACGTGAAACAGGACGGGGAACGTAGAGCGGGGGAACGTGAAACAGGACGGGGAACGGAGGGGGGGGGGACGTGAAACAGAACGGGGAACGTAGGGGAACGTGAAACAGAACGGGGAACGTAGGGGAACGTGAAACAGAACGGGGAACGTAGGGGAACGTGAAACAGAACGGGGAACGTAGGGGAACGTGAAACAGAACGGGGAACGTAGGGGAACGTGAAACAGAACGGGGAACGTAGGGGAACGTGAAACAGAACGGGGAACGTAGGGGAACGTGAAACAGAACGGGGAACGTAGGGGAACGTGAAACAGAACGGGGAACGTAGGGGAACGTGAAACAGAACGGGGAACGTAGGGGAACGTGAAACAGAACGGGGAACGTAGGGGAACGTAGGGGAACGTGAAACAGAACGGGGAACGGAGAGGGGGGAACGTGAAACAGAACGGGGAACGGAGAGGGGGGAACGTGAAACAGGACGGGGCAACGTAGGGGAATGTGAAACAGAACGGGGCAACGTAGGGGAATGTGAAACAGAACGGGGAACGTAGGGGAACGTGAAACAGAACGGGGAACGTGAAACAGAACGGGGAACGGAGAGGGGGGAACGTGAAACAGGACGGGGAACGGAGAGGGGGGAACGTGAAACAGAACGGGGAACGTAGAGGGACGTGAAACAGGACGGGGAACGTAGGGGAATGTGAAACAGAACGGGGAACGTAGAGCGGGGGAACGTGAAACAGGACGGGGAACGTAGAGCGGGGGGACGTGAAACAGAACGGGGAACGTAGGGGAACGTGAAACAGAACGGGGGACGTAGGGGAATGTGAAACAGAACGGGGCAACATAGGGGAATGTGAAACAGAACGGGGAACGTAGAGGGGGGAACGTGAAACAGGACGGGGCAACGTAGGGGAATGTGAAACAGAACGGGGAACGTGAAACAGGACGGGGAACGTAGGGGAACGTGAAACAGGACGGGGAACGTAGGGGGACGTTAAACAGAACGGGGAACGTAGAGCGGGGGAACGTGAAACAGAACGGGGAACGTAGGGGGACGTGAAACAGAACGGGGAACGTAGAGCGGGGGAACGTGAAACAGAACTGGGAACGTAGGGGGACGTGAAACAGGACGGGGAACGTAGAGCGGGGGAACGTGAAACAGAACGGGGAACGTAGGGGAACGTGAAACAGAACGGGGAACGTAGGGGAACGTGAAACAGGACGGGGAACGTAGAGCGGGGGAACGTGAAACAGAACGGGGAACGTAGAGCGGGGGAACGTGAAACAGAACGGGGAACGTAGAGTGGGGGAACGTGAAACAGGACGGGGAACGTAGGGGAACATGAAAAAGAACGGGGAACGGAGAGGGGGGGACGTGAAACAGGACGGGGAACGTAGGGGAACGTGAAACAGAACGGGGAACGGAGAGGGGGGGACGTGAAACAGGACGGGGAACGGAGAGGGGGGGGACGTGAAACAGGACGGGGAACGGAGAGGGGGGGGGCGTGAAACAGGACGGGGAACGGAGAGGGGGGGGACGTGAAACAGGACGGGGAACGGAGAGGGGGGGGACGTGAAACAGGACGGGGAACGGAGAGGGGGGGGACGTGAAACAGGACGGGGAACGGAGAGGGGGGGGACGTGAAACAGGACGGGGAACGGAGAGGGGGGGGACGTGAAACAGGACGGGGAACGGAGAGGGGGGGACGTGAAACAGGACGGGGAACGGAGAGGGGGGGACGTGAAACAGGACGGGGAACGGAGAGGGGGGGACGTGAAACAGGACGGGGAACGTAGAGGGGGGGACGTGAAACAGAACGGGGAACGGAGAGGGGGGGACGTGAAACAGAACGGGGAACGTAGGGGAACGTGAAACAGAACGGGGAACGTAGAGCGGGGGAAGGTGAAACAGGACGGGGAACGTAGGGGAACGTGAAACAGGACGGGGAACGTAGAGCGGGGGAACGTGAAACAGGACGGGGAACGGAGAGGGGAACGTGAAACAGAACGGGGAACGTAGGGGAACGTGAAACAGAACGGGGAACGTAGGGGAACGTGAAACAGAACGGGGAACGTAGGGAAACGTGAAACAGAACGGGGAACGTAGGGGAACGTGAAACAGAACGGGGAACGTAGGGGAACGTGAAACAGAACGGGGAACGTAGGGGAACGTGAAACAGAACGGGGAACGTAGGGGAACGTGAAACAGAACGGGGAACGTAGGGAACGTAGGGGAACGTGAAACAGAACGGGGAACGGAGAGGGGGGAACGTGAAACAGAACGGGGAACGGAGAGGGGGGAACGTGAAACAGGACGGGGCAACGTAGGGGAATGTGAAACAGAACGGGGCAACGTAGGGGAATGTGAAACAGAACGGGGAACGTAGGGGAACGTGAAACAGAACGGGGAACGTGAAACAGAACGGGGAACGGAGAGGGGGGAACGTGAAACAGGACGGGGAACGGAGAGGGGGGAACGTGAAACAGAACGGGGAACGTAGAGGGACGTGAAACAGGACGGGGAACGTAGGGGAATGTGAAACAGAACGGGGAACGTAGAGCGGGGGAACGTGAAACAGGACGGGGAACGTAGAGCGGGGGGACGTGAAACAGAACGGGGAACGTAGGGGAACGTGAAACAGAACGGGGGACGTAGGGGAATGTGAAACAGAACGGGGCAACATAGGGGAATGTGAAACAGAACGGGGAACGTAGAGGGGGGAACGTGAAACAGGACGGGGCAACGTAGGGGAATGTGAAACAGAACGGGGAACGTGAAACAGGACGGGGAACGTAGGGGAACGTGAAACAGGACGGGGAACGTAGGGGGACGTGAAACAGAACGGGGAACGTAGAGCGGGGGAACGTGAAACAGAACGGGGAACGTAGGGGGACGTGAAACAGAACGGGGAACGTAGAGCGGGGGAACGTGAAACAGAACTGGGAACGTAGGGGGACGTGAAACAGGACGGGGAACGTAGAGCGGGGGAACGTGAAACAGAACGGGGAACGTAGGGGAACGTGAAACAGAACGGGGAACGTAGGGGAACGTGAAACAGAACGGGGAACGTAGGGGAACGTGAAACAGGACGGGGAACGTAGAGCGGGGGAACGTGAAACAGAACGGGGAACGTAGAGCGGGGGAACGTGAAACAGAACGGGGAACGTAGAGTGGGGGAACGTGAAACAGGACGGGGAACGTAGGGGAACATGAAAAAGAACGGGGAACGGAGAGGGGGGGACGTGAAACAGGACGGGGAACGTAGGGGAACGTGAAACAGAACGGGGAACGTAGAGCGGGGGAACGTGAAACAGGACGGGGAACGTAGAGCGGGGGAACGTGAAACAGGACGGGGAACGTGAAACAGAACGGGGAACGTGAAACAGAACGGGGAACGTGAAACAGAACGGGGAACGTGAAACAGAACGGGGAACGTAGAGCGGGGGAATGTGAAACAGGACGGGGAACGGAGAGGGGCGGACGTGAAACAGAACGGGGAACGGAGAGGGGGGGACGTGAAACAGAACGGGGAACGGAGAGGGGGGGACGTGAAACAGAACGGGGAACGGAGAGGGGGGAACGTGAAACAGAACGGGGAACGGAGAGGGGGGAACGTGAAACAGAACGGGGAACGTAGGGGAACGTGAAACAGAACGGGGAACGGAGAGGGGGGGACGTGAAACAGGACGGGGAACGTAGGGGAACGTGAAACAGAACGGGGAACGGAGAGGGGGGAACGTGAAACAGGACGGGGAACGTAGGGGAACGTGAAACAGAACGGGGAACGGAGAGGGGGGGACGTGAAACAGGACGGGGAACGGAGAGGGGGGGACGTGAAACAGGACGGGGAACGTAGAGCGGGGGAACGTGAAACAGAACGGGGAACGTAGGGGAACGTGAAACAGAACGGGGAACGTAGAGCGGGGGAACGTGAAACAGAACGGGGAACGTAGAGCGGGGGAACGTGAAACAGAACGGGGAACGTAGAGCGGGGGAACGTGAAACAGAACGGGGAACGTAGAGCGGGGGAACGTGAAACAGAACGGGGAACGTAGGGGAACGTGAAACAGGACGGGGAACGGAGAGGGGGGGACGTGAAACAGGACGGGGAACGTAGGGGAACGTGAAACAGAACGGGGAACGTAGAGCGGGGGAACGTGAAACAGGACGGGGAACGGAGAGGGGGGGAGCGTGAAACAGAACGGGGAACGGGGAACGTAGAGCGGGGGAACGTGAAACAGGACGGGGAACGTAGGGGAACGTGAAACAGAACGGGGAACGTGAAACAGAACGGGGAACGTAGAGCGGGGGAACGTGAAACAGGACGGGGAACGTAGGGGAACGTGAAACAGGACGGGGAACGGAGAGGGGGGGGACGTGAAACAGGACGGGGAACGTAGAGCGGGGGAACGTGAAACAGGACGGGGAACGGAGGGGGGGGAACGTGAAACAGGACGGGGAACGTAGAGCGGGGGGACGTGAAACAGAACGGGGAACGGAGAGGGGGGGACGTGAAACAGGACGGGGAACGTAGGGGAACGTGAAACAGAACGGGGAACGTAGGGGAACGTGAAACAGGACGGGGAACGTAGGGGGGGGGAACGTGAAACAGGACGGGGAACGTAGGGGAACGTGAAACAGGACGGGGAACGGAGAGGGGGGGGACGTGAAACAGAATGGGGAACGGAGAGGGGGGGACGTGAAACAGGACGGGGAACGGAGAGGGGGGAACGTGAAACAGGACGGGGAACGGAGAGGGGGGGACGTGAAACAGGACGGGGAACGGAGAGGGGGGGACGTGAAACAGGACGGGGAACGGAGAGGGGGGGGACGTGAAACAGAACGGGGAACGGAGAGGGGGGGACGTGAAACAGAACGGGGAACGGAGAGGGGGGGAAGTGAAACAGGACGGGGAACGGAGAGGGGGGGACGTGAAACAGAACGGGGAACGTAGAGCGGGGGAACGTGAAACAGAACGGGGAACGTAGGGGAACGTGAAACAGGACGGGGAACGGAGAGGGGGGGACGTGAAACAGAACGGGGAACGTAGGGGAACGTGAAACAGAACGGGGAACGTAGAGCGGGGGAACGTGAAACAGAACGGGGAACGTAGAGCGGGGGAACGTGAAACAGAACGGGGAACGTAGGGGGACGTGAAACAGAACGGGGAACGTAGAGCGGGGGAACGTGAAACAGAACGGGGAACGTAGTGGAACGTGAAACAGAACGGGGAACGTAGGGGAACGTGAAACAGAACGGGGAACGTAGAGCGGGGGAACGTGAAACAGAACGGGGAACGTAGAGCGGGGGAACGTGAAACAGAACGGGGAACGTAGGGGAACGTGAAACAGAATGGGGAACGGAGAGGGGGGAACGTGAAACAGGACGGGGAACGTAGGGGAAAGTGAAACAGAACGGGGAACGTAGAGCGGGGGAACGTGAAACAGAACGGGGAACGTAGAGCGGGGGAACGTGAAACAGAACGGGGAACGTAGGGGAACGTGAAACAGGACGGGGAACGGAGAGGGGGGGACGTGAAACAGAACGGGGAACGGAGAGGGGGGAACGTGAAACAGGACGGGGAACGGAGAGGGGGGGACGTGAAACAGGACGGGGAACGTCGGGGGACGTGAAACAGAACGGGGAACGGAGAGCGGGGGAACGTGAAACAGAACGGGGAACGTAGGGGAACGTGAAACAGAACGGGGAACGTGAAACAGGACGGGGAACGTAGAGCGGGGGAATGTGAAACAGAACGGGGAACGTAGAGCGGGGGGAACGTGAAACAGAACGGGGTACGTAGGGGAACGTGAAACAGAATGGGGAACGGAGAGGGGGGAACGTGAAACAGGACGGGGAACGTAGGGGAACGTGAAACAGAACGGGGAACGTAGAGCGGGGGAACGTGAAACAGAACGGGGAACGGAGAGGGGGGGACGTGAAACAGGACGGGGAACGGAGAGGGGGGGGACGTGAAACAGGACGGGGAACGGAGAGGGGGGGACGTGAAACAGAACGGGGAACGTCGGGGAACGTGAAACAGAACGGGGAACGTAGGGGAACGTGAAACAGAACGGGGAACGTAGAGCGGGGGGAACGTGAAACAGGACGGGGAACGTAGAGCAACGTGAAACAGGACGGGGAACGGAGAGGGGGGGGACGTGAAACAGAACGGGGAACGGAGAGGGGGGGACGTGAAACAGGACGGGGAACGGAGAGGGGGGGACGTGAAACAGGACGGGGAACGGAGAGGGGGGGACGTGAAACAGGACGGGGAACGGAGAGGGGGGGACGTGAAACAGGACGGGGAACGGAGAGGGGGGGACGTGAAACAGGACGGGGAACGGAGAGGGGGGGACGTGAAACAGAACGGGGAACGGAGAGGGGGGGACGTGAAACAACGGGGAACGTAGGGGAACGTGAAACAGAACGGGGAACGTAGGGGAACGTGAAACAGAACGGGGAACGTAGGGGAACGTGAAACAGAACGGGGAACGTAGGGGAACGTGAAACAGAACGGGGAACGTGAAACAGAACGGGGAACGGAGAGGGGGGACGTGAAACAGAACGGGGAACGGAGAGGGGGGGACGTGAAACAGAACGGGGAACGGAGAGGGGGGGACGTGAAACAGAACGGGGAACGTAGGGGAACGTGAAACAGAATGGGGAACGGAGAGGGGGGAACGTGAAACAGGACGGGGAACGTAGGGGAACGTGAAACAGAACGGGGAACGTAGAGCGGGGGAACGTGAAACAGAACGGGGAACGGAGAGGGGGGGACGTGAAACAGGACGGGGAACGGAGAGGGGGGGACGTGAAACAGGACGGGGAACGGAGAGGGGGGGACGTGAAACAGAACGGGGAACGTCGGGGAACGTGAAACAGAACGGGGAACGTAGGGGAACGTGAAACAGAACGGGGAACGTAGAGCGGGGGAACGTGAAACAGGACGGGGAACGTAGAGCAACGTGAAACAGGACGGGGAACGGAGAGGGGGGGACGTGAAACAGAACGGGGAACGGAGAGGGGGGGACGTGAAACAGGACGGGGAACGGAGAGGGGGGGACGTGAAACAGGACGGGG
>NW_027311582.1:0-23613 GCF_047496795.1 Chiloscyllium punctatum | reverse complement strand
AGCTCCTGTACAGTCTGTGTGTGTGTCTCAGTGTCAGCTCCTGTACAGTCTGTGTGTGTGTCTCAGTGTCAGCCCCTGTACGGTCTGTGTGTCTCTCTCAGTGTCAGCTCCTGTACGGTCTGTGTGTGTGTCTCAGTGTCAGCTCCTGTACAGTCTGTGTGTGTGTCTCAGTGTCAGCTCCTGTACAGTCTGTGTGTCTCTCTCAGTGTAAGCTCCTGTACAGTCTGTGTGTGTGTCTCAGTGTCAGCTCCTGTACAGTCTGTGTGTGTGTCTCAGTGTCAGCTCCTGTACAGTCTGTGTGTCTCTCTCAGTGTCAGCTCCTGTACGGTCTGTGTGTGTGTCTCAGTGTCAGCTCCTGTACGGTCTGTGTGTGTGTCTCAGTGTCAGCTCCTGTACGGTCTGTGTGTCTCTCTCAGTGTCAGCTCCTGTACGGTCGGTGTGTGTCTCAGTATCAGCTCCTCTACAGTCTGTGTGTCTCTCTGTGTCAGCTCCTGTACGGTCTGTGTGTGTGTCTCAGTGTCAGGTGCTGTACAGTCTGTGTGTGTGTGTCTCTCAGTGTCAGCTCCTGTACAGTCTGTGTGTCTCTCTCAGTGTCAGCTCCTGTACAGTCTGTGTGTGTGTCTCAGTGTCAGGTGCTGTACAGTTTGTGTGTGTGTGTCTCTCAGTGTCAGCTCCTGTACGGTCTGTGTGTGTCTCAGTGTCAGCTCCTGTACGGTCTGTGTGTGTGTCTCAGTGTCAGCTCCTGTACAGTCTGTGTGTGTGTCTCAGTGTCAGCTCCTGTACAGTCTGTGTGTGTGTCTCAGTGTCAGCTCCTGTACAGTCTGTGTGTGTGTCTCAGTGTCAGCTCCTGTACAGTCTGTGTGTGTGTCTCAGTGTCAGCTCCTGTACAGTCTGTGTGTGTGTCTCAGTGTCAGCTCCTGTACGGTCTGTGTGTCTCTCTCAGTGTCAGCTCCTGTACGGTGTGTGTGTGTCTCAGTGTCAGCTCCTGTACAGTCTGTATGTCTCTCAGTGTCAGCTCCTGTACAGTCTGTATGTCTCTCAGTGTCAGCTCCTGTACAGTCTGTGTGTGTGTCTCAGTGTCAGCTCCTGTACGGTCTGTGTGTGTCTCAGTGTCAGCTCCTGTACAGTCTGTGTGTGTCTCAGTGTCAGCTCCTGTACAGTCTGTGTGTGTCTCAGTGTCAGCTCCTGTACAGTCTGTGTGTGTCTCAGTGTCAGCTCCTGTACGGTCTGTGTGTGTGTGTCTCTCAGTGTCAGCTCCTGTACGGTCTGTGTGTGTCTCAGTGTCAGCTCCTGTACAGTCTGTGTCTCTCTCAGTGTCAGCTCCTGTACGGTCTGTGTGTGTGTGTCTCAGTGTCAGCTCCTGTACGGTCTGTGTGTGTCTCTCAGTGTCAGCTCCTGTACAGTCTGTGTGTGTGTCTCAGTGTCAGCTCCTGTACAGTCTGTGTGTGTGTCTCAGTGTCAGCTCCTGTACGGTCTGTGTGTCTGTCTCAGTGTCAGCTCCTGTACAGTCTGTGTGTGTCTCAGTGTCAGCTCCGGTACAGTCTGTGTGTGTCTCAGTGTCAGCTCCTGTACAGTCTGTGTGTCTCTCTCAGTGTCAGCTCCTGTATGGCCTGTGTGTGTCTCAGTGTCAGCTCCTGTACGGTCTGTGTGTGTCTCAGTGTCAGCTCCTGTACGGTCTGTGTGTGTCTCAGTGTCAGCTCCTGTACGGTCTGTGTGTGTCTCAGTGTCAGCTCCTGTCCAGTCTGTGTGTGTCTCAGTGTCAGCTCCTGTACGGTCGGTGTGTGTCTCAGTGTCAGCTCCTGTACGGTCTGTGTGTCTCTCAGTGTCAGCTCCTGTACAGTCTGTGTGTGTGTCTCAGTGTCAGCTCCTGTACAGTCTGTGTGTGTCTCAGTGTCAGCTCCTGTACAGTCTGTGTGTCTCTCTCAGGGTCAGCTCCTGTACAGTCTGTGTGTGTCTCAGTGTCAGCTCCTGTACGGTCTGTGTGTCTCTCTCAGTGTCAGCTCCTGTACGGTGTGTGTGTGTCTCAGTGTCAGCTCCTGTACAGTCTGTGTGTGTGTCTCAGTGTCAGCTCCTGTACAGTCTGTATGTCTCTCAGTGTCAGCTCCTGTACAGTCTGTGTGTGTGTCTCAGTGTCAGCTCCTGTACGGTCTGTGTGTGTCTCAGTGTCAGCTCCTGTACAGTCTGTGTGTGTCTCAGTGTCAGCTCCTGTACAGTCTGTGTGTGTCTCAGTGTCAGCTCCTGTACAGTCTGTGTGTGTCTCAGTGTCAGCTCCTGTACGGTCTGTGTGTGTGTGTCTCTCAGTGTCAGCTCCTGTACGGTCTGTGTGTGTCTCAGTGTCAGCTCCTGTACAGTCTGTGTCTCTCTCAGTGTCAGCTCCTGTACGGTCTGTGTGTGTGTGTCTCAGTGTCAGCTCCTGTACGGTCTGTGTGTGTCTCTCAGTGTCAGCTCCTGTACGGTCTGTGTGTGTGTCTCAGTGTCAGCTCCTGTACAGTCTGTGTGTGTCTCAGTGTCAGCTCCTGTACAGTCTGTGTGTGTCTCAGTGTCAGCTCCTGTACAGTCTGTGTGTCTCTCTCAGTGTCAGCTCCTGTATGGCCTGTGTGTGTCTCAGTGTCAGCTCCTGTACGGTCTGTGTGTGTCTCAGTGTCAGCTCCTGTACGGTCTGTGTGTGTCTCAGTGTCAGCTCCTGTCCAGTCTGTGTGTGTCTCAGTGTCAGCTCCTGTCCAGTCTGTGTGTGTCTCAGTGTCAGCTCCTGTACGGTCGGTGTGTGTCTCAGTGTCAGCTCCTGTACGGTCTGTGTGTCTCTCAGTGTCAGCTCCTGTACAGTCTGTGTGTGTGTCTCAGTGTCAGCTCCTGTACAGTCTGTGTGTGTCTCAGTGTCAGCTCCTGTACAGTCTGTGTGTGTGTCTCAGTGTCAGCTCCTGTACAGTCTGTGTGTGTGTCTCAGTGTCAGCTCCTGTACAGTCTGTGTGTGTGTCTCAGTGTCAGCTCCTGTACGGTCTGTGTGTGTGTCTCAGTGTCAGCTCCTGTACAGTCTGTGTGTCTCTCTCAGTGTCAGCTCCTGTACAGTCTGTGTGTGTGTGTGTCTCAGTGTCAGCTCCTGTACGGTCTGTGTGTGTGTCTCAGTGTCAGTTCCTGTACAGTCTGTGTGTGTCTCAGTGTCAGCTCCTGTACGGTCTGTGTGTGTGTCTCAGTGTCAGCTCCTGTACGGTCTGTGTGTGTGTCTCAGTGTCAGCTCCTGTCCAGTCTGTGTGTGTGTCTCAGTGTCAGCTCCTGTCCAGTCTGTGTGTGTCTCTCAGTGTCAGCTCCTGTACGGTCTGTGTGTCTCTCTCAGTGTCAGCTCCTGTACAGTCTGTGTGTGTCTCTCAGTGTCAGCTCCTGTACAGTCTGTGTGTGTCTCTCAGTGTCAGCTCCTGTACGGTCTGTGTGTGTGTCTCAGTGTCAGCTCCTGTCCAGTCTGTGTGTGTGTCTCAGTGTCAGCTCCTGTACAGTCTGTGTGTCTCTCAGTGTCAGCTCCTGTACGGTCTGTGTGTCTCTCTCAGTGTCAGCTCCTGTACGGTCTGTGTGTGTGTCTCAGTGTCAGCTCCTGTACAGTCTGTGTGTGTGTCTCAGTGTCAGCTCCTGTACGGTCTGTGTGTCTCTCTCAGTGTCAGCTCCTGTACAGTCTGTGTGTGTGTCTCAGTGTCAGCTCCTGTACAGTCTGTGTGTGTGTCTCAGTGTCAGCTCCTGTCCAGTCTGTGTGTGTGTCTCAGTGTCAGCTCCTGTACAGTCTGTGTGTGTGTCTCAGTGTCAGCTCCTGTACAGTCTGTGTGTCTCTCTCAGTGTAAGCTCCTGTACAGTCTGTGTGTGTGTCTCAGTGTCAGCTCCTGTACAGTCTGTGTGTGTGTGTCTCAGTATCAGCTCCTGTACAGTCTGTGTGTCTCTGTGTCAGCTCCTGTACAGTCTGTGTGTCTCTCTGTGTCAGCTCCTGGACGGTCTGTGTGTCTCTCTGTGTCAGCTCCTGTACGGTCTGTGTGTGTGTCTCAGTGTCAGGTGCTGTACAGTCTGTGTGTGTGTGTCTCTCAGTGTCAGCTCCTGTACGGTCTGTGTGTGTCTCAGTGTCAGCTCCTGTACAGTCTGTGTGTCTCTCTCAGTGTCAGCTCCTGTACAGTCTGTGTGTGTGTCTCAGTGTCAGCTCCTGTACAGTCTGTGTGTGTGTCTCAGTGTCAGCTCCTGTACAGTCTGTGTGTGTGTCTCAGTGTCAGCTCCTGTACAGTCTGTGTGTGTCTCAGTGTCAGCTCCTGTACAGTCTGTGTGTGTGTCTCAGTGTCAGCTCCTGTACAGTCTGTGTGTGTGTCTCAGTGTCAGCTCCTGTACGGTCTGTGTGTGTCTCAGTGTCAGCTCCTGTACGGTCTGTGTGTGTGTCTCAGTGTCAGCTCCTGTACGGTCTGTGTGTGTGTGCCTCAGTGTCAGCTCCTGTACGGTCTGTGTGTCTCTCTCAGTGTCAGCTCCTGTACGGTGTGTGTGTGTCTCAGTGTCAGCTCCTGTACAGTCTGTGTGTGTGTCTCAGTGTCAGCTCCTGTACAGTCTGTATGTCTCTCAGTGTCAGCTCCTGTACAGTCTGTGTGTGTGTCTCAGTGTCAGCTCCTGTACGGTCTGTGTGTGTCTCAGTGTCAGCTCCTGTACAGTCTGTGTGTGTCTCAGTGTCAGCTCCTGTACAGTCTGTGTGTGTCTCAGTGTCAGCTCCTGTACAGTCTGTGTGTGTCTCAGTGTCAGCTCCTGTACGGTCTGTGTGTGTGTGTCTCTCAGTGTCAGCTCCTGTACGGTCTGTGTGTGTCTCAGTGTCAGCTCCTGTACAGTCTGTGTCTCTCTCAGTGTCAGCTCCTGTACGGTCTGTGTGTGTGTGTCTCAGTGTCAGCTCCTGTACGGTCTGTGTGTGTCTCTCAGTGTCAGCTCCTGTACGGTCTGTGTGTGTGTCTCAGTGTCAGCTCCTGTACAGTCTGTGTGTGTCTCAGTGTCAGCTCCTGTACAGTCTGTGTGTGTCTCAGTGTCAGCTCCTGTACAGTCTGTGTGTCTCTCTCAGTGTCAGCTCCTGTATGGCCTGTGTGTGTCTCAGTGTCAGCTCCTGTACGGTCTGTGTGTGTCTCAGTGTCAGCTCCTGTACGGTCTGTGTGTGTCTCAGTGTCAGCTCCTGTCCAGTCTGTGTGTGTCTCAGTGTCAGCTCCTGTACGGTCGGTGTGTGTCTCAGTGTCAGCTCCTGTACAGTCTGTGTGTGTGTCTCAGTGTCAGCTCCTGTACGGTCTGTGTGTCTCTCTCAGTGTCAGCTCCTGTACGGTCTGTGTGTGTGTCTCAGTGTCAGCTCCTGTACAGTCTGTGTGTGTGTCTCAGTGTCAGCTCCTGTACAGTCTGTGTGTCTCTCTCAGTGTAAGCTCCTGTACAGTCTGTGTGTGTGTCTCAGTGTCAGCTCCTGTACAGTCTGTGTGTGTGTGTCTCAGTATCAGCTCCTGTACAGTCTGTGTGTCTCTGTGTCAGCTCCTGTACAGTCTGTGTGTCTCTCTGTGTCAGCTCCTGGACGGTCTGTGTGTCTCTCTGTGTCAGCTCCTGTACGGTCTGTGTGTGTGTCTCAGTGTCAGCTCCTGTACAGTCTGTGTGTCTCTCAGTGTCAGCTCCTGTACAGTCTGTGTGTCTCTCTCAGTGTCAGCTCCTGTACAGTCTGTGTGTCTCTCTCAGTGTCAGCTCCTGTACAGTCCGTGTGTGTGTGTCTCTCAGTGTCAGCTCCTGTACAGTCTGTGTGTCTCTCTCAGGGTCAGCTCCTGTACAGTCTGTGTGTGTGTCTCAGTGTCAGCTCCTGTACAGTCTGTGTGTGTGTGCCTCAGTGTCAGCTCCTGTACGGTCTGTGTGTCTCTCTCAGTGTCAGCTCCTGTACGGTCTGTGTGTGTGTCTCAGTGTCAGCTCCTGTACAGTCTGTATGTCTCTCAGTGTCAGCTCCTGTACAGTCTGTGTGTGTGTCTCAGTGTCAGCTCCTGTACGGTCTGTGTGTGTCTCAGTGTCAGCTCCTGTACAGTCTGTGTCTCTCTCAGTGTCAGCTCCTGTACAGTCTGTGTGTGTGTCTCAGTGTCAGCTCCTGTACGGTCTGTGTGTGTCTCAGTGTCAGCTCCTGTACAGTCTGTGTGTGTCTCAGTGTCAGCTCCTGTACGGTCTGTGTGTGTCTCAGTGTCAGCTCCTGTACGGTCTGTGTGTGTCTCAGTGTCAGCTCCTGTACGGTCTGTGTCTCTCTCAGTGTCAGCTCCTGTACGGTCTGTGTGTGTGTGTCTCAGTGTCAGCTCCTGTACGGTCTGTGTGTGTCTCTCAGTGTCAGCTCCTGTACGGTCTGTGTGTGTGTCTCAGTGTCAGCTCCTGTACAGTCTGTGTGTGTCTCAGTGTCAGCTCCTGTACAGTCTGTGTGTGTCTCAGTGTCAGCTCCTGTACAGTCTGTGTGTCTCTCTCAGTGTCAGCTCCTGTATGGCCTGTGTGTGTCTCAGTGTCAGCTCCTGTACGGTCTGTGTGTGTCTCAGTGTCAGCTCCTGTACAGTCTGTGTGTGTCTCAGTGTCAGCTCCTGTACGGTCTGTGTGTGTCTCAGTGTCAGCTCCTGTACGGTCTGTGTGTGTCTCAGTGTCAGCTCCTGTCCAGTCTGTGTGTGTCTCAGTGTCAGCTCCTGTACGGTCGGTGTGTGTCTCAGTGTCAGCTCCTGTACGGTCTGTGTGTCTCTCAGTGTCAGCTCCTGTACAGTCTGTGTGTGTGTCTCAGTGTCAGCTCCTGTACAGTCTGTGTGTGTCTCAGTGTCAGCTCCTGTACAGTCTGTGTGTGTGTCTCAGTGTCAGCTCCTGTACAGTCTGTGTGTGTGTCTCAGTGTCAGCTCCTGTACAGTCTGTGTGTGTGTCTCAGTGTCAGCTCCTGTACAGTCTGCGTGTGTCTCAGTGTCAGCTCCTGTACAGTCTGTGTGTGTGTCTCAGTGTCAGCTCCTGTACAGTCTGTGTGTGTGTCTCAGTGTCAGCTCCTGTACGGTCTGTGTGTGTCTCAGTGTCAGCTCCTGTACAGTCTGTGTGTGTGTGCCTCAGTGTCAGCTCCTGTACGGTCTGTGTGTCTCTCTCAGTGTCAGCTCCTGTACGGTGTGTGTGTGTCTCAGTGTCAGCTCCTGTACAGTCTGTGTGTGTGTCTCAGTGTCAGCTCCTGTACAGTCTGTATGTCTCTCAGTGTCAGCTCCTGTACAGTCTGTGTGTGTGTCTCAGTGTCAGCTCCTGTACGGTCTGTGTGTGTCTCAGTGTCAGCTCCTGTACAGTCTGTGTGTGTCTCAGTGTCAGCTCCTGTACAGTCTGTGTGTGTCTCAGTGTCAGCTCCTGTACAGTCTGTGTGTGTCTCAGTGTCAGCTCCTGTACGGTCTGTGTGTGTGTGTCTCTCAGTGTCAGCTCCTGTACGGTCTGTGTGTGTCTCAGTGTCAGCTCCTGTACAGTCTGTGTCTCTCTCAGTGTCAGCTCCTGTACGGTCTGTGTGTGTGTGTCTCAGTGTCAGCTCCTGTACGGTCTGTGTGTGTCTCTCAGTGTCAGCTCCTGTACGGTCTGTGTGTGTGTCTCAGTGTCAGCTCCTGTACAGTCTGTGTGTGTCTCAGTGTCAGCTCCTGTACAGTCTGTGTGTGTCTCAGTGTCAGCTCCTGTACAGTCTGTGTGTCTCTCTCAGTGTCAGCTCCTGTATGGCCTGTGTGTGTCTCAGTGTCAGCTCCTGTACGGTCTGTGTGTGTCTCAGTGTCAGCTCCTGTACGGTCTGTGTGTGTCTCAGTGTCAGCTCCTGTCCAGTCTGTGTGTGTCTCAGTGTCAGCTCCTGTACGGTCGGTGTGTGTCTCAGTGTCAGCTCCTGTACAGTCTGTGTGTGTGTCTCAGTGTCAGCTCCTGTACGGTCTGTGTGTGTCTCAGTGTCAGCTCCTGTACAGTCTGTGTGTGTGTCTCAGTGTCAGCTCCTGTACAGTCTGTGTGTCTCTCTCAGTGTAAGCTCCTGTACAGTCTGTGTGTGTGTCTCAGTGTCAGCTCCTGTACAGTCTGTGTGTGTGTGTCTCAGTATCAGCTCCTGTACAGTCTGTGTGTGTGTCTCTGTGTCAGCTCCTGTACAGTCTGTGTGTCTCTCTGTGTCAGCTCCTGGACGGTCTGTGTCAGCTCCTGTACGGTCTGTGTGTGTGTCTCAGTGTCAGGTGCTGTACAGTCTGTGTGTGTGTGTCTCTCAGTGTCAGCTCCTGTACAGTCTGTGTGTCTCTCTCAGTGTCAGCTCCTGTACAGTCTGTGTGTGTGTCTCAGTGTCAGGTGCTGTACAGTCTGTGTGTGTGTCTCAGTGTCAGCTCCTGTACAGTCTGTGTGTGTGCCTCAGTGTCAGCTCCTGTACAGTCTGTGTGTCTCTCTCAGTGTCAGCTCCTGTACAGTCTGTGTGTCTCTCTCAGGGTCAGCTCCTGTACAGTCTGTGTGTGTGTCTCAGTGTCAGCTCCTGTACAGTCTGTGTGTGTGTGTCTCAGTGTCAGCTCCTGTACAGTCTGTATGTCTCTCAGTGTCAGCTCCTGTACAGTCTGTGTGTGTGTCTCAGTATCAGCTCCTGTACGGTCTGTGTGTGTCTCAGTGTCAGCTCCTGTACGGTCTGTGTGTGTCTCAGTGTCAGCTCCTGTACAGTCTGTGTGTGTGTCTCAGTGTCAGCTCCTGTACGGTCTGTATGTGTCTCAGTGTCAGCTCCTGTACAGTCTGTGTGTGTCTCAGTGTCAGCTCCTGTACAGTCTGTGTGTGTCTCAGTGTCAGCTCCTGTACAGTCTGTGTGTGTCTCAGTGTCAGCTCCTGTACGGTCTGTGTGTGTCTCAGTGTCAGCTCCTGTACAGTCTGTGTCTCTCTCAGTGTCAGCTCCTGTACGGTCTGTGTGTGTGTGTCTCAGTGTCAGCTCCTGTACGGTCTGTGTGTGTCTCTCAGTGTCAGCTCCTGTACGGTCTGTGTGTGTGTCTCAGTGTCAGCTCCTGTACAGTCTGTGTGTGTCTCAGTGTCAGCTCCTGTACAGTCTGTGTGTGTCTCAGTGTCAGCTCCTGTACAGTCTGTGTGTCTCTCTCAGTGTCAGCTCCTGTATGGCCTGTGTGTGTCTCAGTGTCAGCTCCTGTACGGTCTGTGTGTGTCTCAGTGTCAGCTCCTGTACAGTCTGTGTGTGTCTCAGTGTCAGCTCCTGTACGGTCTGTGTGTGTCTCAGTGTCAGCTCCTGTACGGTCTGTGTGTGTGTCTCAGTGTCAGCTCCTGTCCAGTCTGTGTGTGTCTCAGTGTCAGCTCCTGTACGGTCGGTGTGTGTCTCAGTGTCAGCTCCTGTACGGTCTGTGTGTCTCTCAGTGTCAGCTCCTGTACAGTCTGTGTGTGTGTCTCAGTGTCAGCTCCTGTACAGTCTGTGTGTGTCTCAGTGTCAGCTCCTGTACAGTCTGTGTGTGTGTCTCAGTGTCAGCTCCTGTACAGTCTGTGTGTGTGTCTCAGTGTCAGCTCCTGTACAGTCTGCGTGTGTCTCAGTGTCAGCTCCTGTACAGTCTGTGTGTGTCTCAGTGTCAGCTCCTGTACGGTCTGTGTGTGTCTGAGTGTCAGCTCCTGTACAGTCTGTGTGTGTGTGTCTCAGTGTCAGCTCCTGTACGGTCTGTGTGTGTCTCAGTGTCAGCTCCTGTACGGTCTGTGTGTCTCTCTCAGTGTCAGCTCCTGTACAGTCTGTGTGTGTCTCTCAGCGTCAGCTCCTGTACAGTCTGTGTGTGTCTCAGTGTCAGCTCCTGTACCGTCTGTGTGTGTCTCAGTGTCAGCTCCTGTACGGTCGGTGTGTGTCTCAGTGTCAGCTCCTGTACGGTCGGTGTGTGTCTCAGTGTCAGCTCCTGTACAGTCTGTGTGTGTGTCTCAGTGTCAGCTCCTGTACAGTCTGTGTGTGTCTCTCAGTGTCAGCTCCTGTACAGTCTGTGTGTGTGTCTCAGTGTCAGCTCCTGTACATTCTGTGTGTGTCTCAGTGTCAGCTCCTGTACGGTCTGTGTGTGTGTCTCAGTGTCAGCTCCTGTACGGTCTGTGTGTGTGTCTCAGTGTCAGCTCCTGTACAGTCTGCGTGTGTCTCAGTGTCAGCTCCTGTACAGTCTGTGTGTGTCTCAGTGTCAGCTCCTGTACGGTCTGTGTGTGTCTGAGTGTCAGCTCCTGTACAGTCTGTGTGTGTGTGTCTCAGTGTCAGCTCCTGTACGGTCTGTGTGTGTCTCAGTGTCAGCTCCTGTACGGTCTGTGTGTCTCTCTCAGTGTCAGCTCCTGTACAGTCTGTGTGTGTCTCTCAGCGTCAGCTCCTGTACAGTCTGTGTGTGTCTCAGTGTCAGCTCCTGTACCGTCTGTGTGTGTCTCAGTGTCAGCTCCTGTACGGTCGGTGTGTGTCTCAGTGTCAGCTCCTGTACGGTCGGTGTGTGTCTCAGTGTCAGCTCCTGTACAGTCTGTGTGTGTGTCTCAGTGTCAGCTCCTGTACAGTCTGTGTGTGTCTCTCAGTGTCAGCTCCTGTACAGTCTGTGTGTGTGTCTCAGTGTCAGCTCCTGTACATTCTGTGTGTGTCTCAGTGTCAGCTCCTGTACGGTCTGTGTGTGTGTCTCAGTGTCAGCTCCTGTACGGTCTGTGTGTGTGTCTCAGTGTCAGCTCCTGTCCAGTCTGTGTGTGTCTCAGTGTCAGCTCCTGTACGGTCTGTGTGTGTGTCTCAGTGTCAGCTCCTGTACAGTCTGTGTGTCTCTCTCAGTGTCAGCTCCTGTACAGTCTGTGTGTGTGTGTGTCTCAGTGTCAGCTCCTGTACGGTCTGTGTGTGTGTCTCAGTGTCAGTTCCTGTACAGTCTGTGTGTGTCTCAGTGTCAGCTCCTGTACGGTCTGTGTGTGTGTCTCAGTGTCAGCTCCTGTACGGTCTGTGTGTGTGTCTCAGTGTCAGCTCCTGTCCAGTCTGTGTGTGTGTCTCAGTGTCAGCTCCTGTACAGTCTGTGTGTGTCTCTCAGTGTCAGCTCCTGTACGGTCTGTGTGTCTCTCTCAGTGTCAGCTCCTGTACAGTCTGTGTGTGTCTCTCAGTGTCAGCTCCTGTACGGTCTGTGTGTCTCTCTCAGTGTCAGCTCCTGTACAGTCTGTGTGTGTCTCTCAGTGTCAGCTCCTGTACAGTCTGTGTGTGTCTCTCAGTGTCAGCTCCTGTACGGTCTGTGTGTGTCTCAGTGTCAGCTCCTGTCCAGTCTGTGTGTGTGTCTCAGTGTCAGCTCCTGTACTGTCTGTGTGTGTGTCTCAGTGTCAGCTCCTGTACTGTCTGTGTGTCTCTCAGTGTCAGCTCCTGTACGGTCTGTGTGTCTCTCTCAGTGTCAGCTCCTGTACGGTCTGTGTGTGTGTCTCAGTGTCAGCTCCTGTACAGTCTGTGTGTGTGTCTCAGTGTCAGCTCCTGTACGGTCTGTGTGTCTCTCTCAGTGTCAGCTTCTGTACAGTCTGTGTGTGTGTCTCAGTGTCAGCTCCTGTCCAGTCTGTGTGTGTGCCTCAGTGTCAGCTCCTGTACAGTCTGTGTGTGTGTCTCAGTGTCAGCTCCTGTACAGTCTGTGTGTGTGTCTCAGTGTCAGCTCCTGTCCAGTCTGTGTGTGTGTCTCAGTGTCAGCTCCTGTACAGTCTGTGTGTGTGTCTCAGTGTCAGCTCCTGTACAGTCTGTGTGTCTCTCTCAGTGTAAGCTCCTGTACAGTCTGTGTGTGTGTCTCAGTGTCAGCTCCTGTACAGTCTGTGTGTGTGTGTCTCAGTATCAGCTCCTGTACAGTCTGTGTGTCTCTGTGTCAGCTCCTGTACAGTCTGTGTGTCTCTCTGTGTCAGCTCCTGGACGGTCTGTGTGTCTCTCTGTGTCAGCTCCTGTACGGTCTGTGTGTGTGTCTCAGTGTCAGGTGCTGTACAGTCTGTGTGACTCTCTCAGTGTCAGCTCCTGTACAGTCTGTGTGTGTGTCTCAGTGTCAGGTGCTGTACAGTTTGTGTGTGTCTCAGTGTCAGCTCCTGTACGGTCTGTGTGTGTCTCAGTGTCAGCTCCTGTACGGTCTGTGTGTGTGTCTCAGTGTCAGCTCCTGTACAGTCTGTGTGTGTGTCTCAGTGTCAGCTCCTGTACAGTCTGTGTGTGTGTCTCAGTGTCAGCTCCTGTACAGTCTGTGTGTGTGTCTCAGTGTCAGCTCCTGTATAGTCTGTGTGTGTGTCTCAGTGTCAGCTCCTGTACAGTCTGTGTGTGTGTCTCAGTGTCAGCTCCTGTACAGTCTGTGTGTGTGTGCCTCAGTGTCAGCTCCTGTACAGTCTGTGTGTGTCTCAGTGTCAGCTCCTGCACCGTCTGTGTGTGTCTCAGTGTCAGCTCCTGTACGGTCGGTGTGTGTCTCAGTGTCAGCTCCTGTACGGTCGGTGTGTGTCTCAGTGTCAGCTCCTGTACAGTCTGTGTGTCTCTCAGTGTCAGCTCCTGTACAGTCTGTGTGTGTGTCTCAGTGTCAGCTCCTGTACGGTCTGTGTGTGTGTCTCAGTGTCAGCTCCTGTACAGTCTGTGTGTGTCTCAGTGTCAGCTCCTGTACAGTCTGTGTGTGTCTCAGTGTCAGCTCCTGTACAGTCTGTGTGTCTCTCTCAGTGTCAGCTCCTGTATGGCCTGTGTGTGTCTCAGTGTCAGCTCCTGTATGGTCTGTGTGTGTCTCAGTGTCAGCTCCTGTACGGTCTGTGTGTGTCTCAGCGTCAGCTCCTGTCCAGTCTGTGTGTGTCTCAGTGTCAGCTCCTGTACGGTCGGTGTGTGTCTCAGTGTCAGCTCCTGTCCAGTCTGTGTGTGTCTCAGTGTCAGCTCCTGTACGGTCGGTGTGTGTCTCAGTGTCAGCTCCTGTACGGTCTGTGTGTCTCTCAGTGTCAGCTCCTGTACAGTCTGTGTGTGTGTCTCAGTGTCAGCTCCTGTACAGTCTGTGTGTGTCTCAGTGTCAGCTCCTGTACAGTCTGTGTGTGTGTCTCAGTGTCAGCTCCTGTACAGTCTGTTTGTGTGTCTCAGTGTCAGCTCCTGTACAGTCTGTTTGTGTGTCTCAGTGTCAGCTCCTGTACAGTCTGTGTGTGTGTCTCAGTGTCAGCTCCTGTACAGTCTGCGTGTGTGTCTCAGTGTCAGCTCCTGTACAGTCTGTGTGTGTCTCAGTGTCAGCTCCTGTACGGTCTGTGTGTGTCTCAGTGTCAGCTCCTGTACAGTCTGTGTGTGTGTGTCTCAGTGTCAGCTCCTGTACGGTCTGTGTGTGTCTCTCAGTGTCAGCTCCTGTACGGTCTGTGTGTGTGTCTCAGTGTCAGCTCCTGTACAGTCTGTGTGTGTCTCAGTGTCAGCTGCTGTACAGTCTGTGTGTGTCTCAGTGTCAGCTCCTGTACAGTCTGTGTGTGTCTCAGTGTCAGCTCCTGTACAGTCTGTGTGTCTCAGTGTCAGCTCCTGTACGGTCTGTGTGTCTCTCAGTGTCAGCTCCTGTACAGTCTGTGTGTGTGTCTCAGTGTCAGCTCCTGTACGGTCTGTGTGTGTCTCAGTGTCAGCTCCTGTCCAGTCTGTGTGTGTCTCAGTGTCAGCTCCTGTACGGTCGGTGTGTGTCTCAGTGTCAGCTCCTGTACGGTCTATGTGTCTCTCAGTGTCAGCTCCTGTACAGTCTGTGTGTGTGTCTCAGTGTCAGCTCCTGTACAGTCTGTGTGTGTCTCAGTGTCAGCTCCTGTACAGTCTGTGTGTGTGTCTCAGTGTCAGCTCCTGTACAGTGTGTGTGTGTCTCAGTGTCAGCTCCTGTACAGTCTGTGTGTGTGTCTCAGTGTCAGCTCCTGTACAGTCTGCGTGTGTGTCTCAGTGTCAGCTCCTGTACAGTCTGTGTGTGTCTCAGTGTCAGCTCCTGTACGGTCTGTGTGTGTCTCAGTGTCAGCTCCTGTACAGTCTGTGTGTGTGTGTCTCAGTGTCAGCTCCTGTACGGTCTGTGTGTGTCTCAGTGTCAGCTCCTGTACGGTCTGTGTGTCTCTCTCAGTGTCAGCTCCTGTACGGTCTGTGTGTGTCTCTCAGCGTCAGCTCCTGTACAGTCTGTGTGTGTCTCAGTGTCAGCTCCTGCACCGTCTGTGTGTGTCTCAGTGTCAGCTCCTGTACGGTCGGTGTGTGTCTCAGTGTCAGCTCCTGTACGGTCTGTGTGTGTCTCAGTGTCAGCTCCTGTACAGTCTGTGTGTGTGTCTCAGTGTCAGCTCCTGTACGGTCTGTGTGTGTGTCTCAGTGTCAGCTCCTGTACGGTCTGTGTGTGTGTCTCAGTGTCAGCTCCTATACAGTCTGTGTGTGTGTCTCAGTGTCAGCTCCTGTACGGTCTGTGTGTGTGTCTCAGTGTCAGCTCCTGTACGGTCTGTGTGTGTGTCTCAGTGTCAGCTCCTGTACGGTCTGTGTGTGTGTCTCAGTGTCAGCTCCTGTCCAGTCTGTGTGTGTCTCAGTGTCAGCTCCTGTACGGTCTGTGTGTGTGTCTCAGTGTCAGCTCCTGTACAGTCTGTGTGTGTCTCTCAGTGTCAGCTCCTGTACGGTCTGTGTGTCTCTCTCAGTGTCAGCTCCTGTACAGTCTGTGTGTGTCTCTCAGTGTCAGCTCCTGTACAGTCTGTGTGTGTGTCTCAGTGTCAGCTCCTGTACGGTCTGTGTGTGTCTCAGTGTCAGCTCCTGTCCAGTCTGTGTGTGTGTCTCAGTGTCAGCTCCTGTACTGTCTGTGTGTGTGTCTCAGTGTCAGCTCCTGTACTGTCTGTGTGTCTCTCAGTGTCAGCTCCTGTACGGTCTGTGTGTCTCTCTCAGTGTCAGCTCCTGTACGGTCTGTGTGTGTGTCTCAGTGTCAGCTCCTGTACAGTCTGTGTGTGTGTCTCAGTGTCAGCTCCTGTACGGTCGGTGTGTGTCTCTCAGTGTCAGCTCCTGTACAGTCTGTGTGTGTGTCTCAGTGTCAGCTCCTGTACAGTCTGTGTGTGTGTCTCAGTGTCAGCTCCTGTACAGTCTGTGTGTGTGTCTCAGTGTCAGCTCCTGTACAGTCTGTGTGTGTGTCTCAGTGTCAGCTCCTGTATGGTCTGTGTGTGTGTCTCAGTGTCAGCTCCTGTACGGTCTGTGTGTCTCTCTCAGTGTCAGCTCCTGTACGGTGTGTGTGTGTCTCAGTGTCAGCTCCTGTACAGTCTGTGTGTGTGTCTCAGTGTCAGCTCCTGTACAGTCTGTGTGTGTGTCTCAGTGTCAGCTCCTGTACAGTCTGTGTGTGTGTCTCAGTGTCAGCTCCTGTACAGTCTGTGTGTGTGTCTCAGTGTCAGCTCCTGTACAGTCTGTGTGTGTGTCTCAGTGTCAGCTCCTGTACGGTCTGTGTGTGTGTCTCAGTGTCAGCTCCTGTATGGTCTGTGTGTGTGTCTCAGTGTCAGCTCCTGTACAGTCTGTGTGTGTCTCTCAGTGTCAGCTCCTGTACGGTCTGTGTGTCTCTCTCAGTGTCAGCTCCTGTACGGTCTGTGTGTCTCTCTCAGTGTCAGCTCCTGTACAGTCTGTGTGTGTCTCTCAGTGTCAGCTCCTGTACGGTCTGTGTGTCTCTCTCAGTGTCAGCTCCTGTACAGTCTGTGTGTGTCTCTCAGTGTCAGCTCCTGTACAGTCTGTGTGTGTCTCTCAGTGTCAGCTCCTGTACGGTCTGTGTGTCTCTCTCAGTGTCAGCTCCTGTACAGTCTGTGTGTGTCTCTCAGTGTCAGCTCCTGTACAGTCTGTGTGTGTCTCTCAGTGTCAGCTCCTGTACGGTCTGTGTGTGTGTCTCAGTGTCAGCTCCTGTCCAGTCTGTGTGTGTGTCTCAGTGTCAGCTCCTGTACAGTCTGTGTGTCTCTCAGTGTCAGCTCCTGTACGGTCTGTGTGTCTCTCTCAGTGTCAGCTCCTGTACGGTCTGTGTGTGTGTCTCAGTGTCAGCTCCTGTACAGTCTGTGTGTGTGTCTCAGTGTCAGCTCCTGTACGGTCTGTGTGTCTCTCTCAGTGTCAGCTCCTGTACGGTCTGTGTGTGTGTCTCAGTGTCAGCTCCTGTACAGTCTGTGTGTGTGTCTCAGTGTCAGCTCCTGTCCAGTCTGTGTGTGTGTCTCAGTGTCAGCTCCTGTACAGTCTGTGTGTGTGTCTCAGTGTCAGCTCCTGTCCAGTCTGTGTGTGTCTCTCAGTGTCAGATCCTATACAGTGTGTGTCTCAGTGTCAGCTCCTGTACAGTCTGTGTGTGTGTCTCAGTGTCAGCTCCTGTACAGTCTGTGTGTGTGTGTCTCTCAGTGTCAGCTCCTGTACAGTCTGTGTGTCTCTCTCAGTGTAAGCTCCTGTACAGTCTGTGTGTCTCTCTCAGTGTAAGCTCCTGTACAGTCTGTGTGTGTGTCTCAGTGTCAGCTCCTGTACAGTCTGTGTGTGTGTGTCTCAGTATCAGCTCCTGTATGGTCTGTGTGTGTGTCTCAGTGTCAGCTCCTGTACGGTCTGTGTGTCTCTCTGTGTCAGCTCCTGTACGGTCTGTGTGTCTCTCTGTGTCAGCTCCTGTACGGTCTGTGTGTCTCTCTCAGTGTCAGCTCCTGTACAGTCTGTGTGTGTGTCTCAGTGTCAGGTGCTGTACAGTCTGTGTGTGTGTGTCTCTCAGTGTCAGCTCCTGTACGGTCTGTGTGTGTCTCAGTGTCAGCTCCTGTACAGTCTGTGTGTGTGTCTCAGTGTCAGCTCCTGTACAGTCTGTGTGTGTGTCTCAGTGTCAGCTCCTGTACAGTCTGTGTGTGTGTCTCAGTGTCAGCTCCTGTATGGTCTGTGTGTGTGTCTCAGTGTCAGCTCCTGTACGGTCTGTGTGTCTCTCTCAGTGTCAGCTCCTGTACGGTGTGTGTGTGTCTCAGTGTCAGCTCCTGTACAGTCTGTGTGTGTGTCTCAGTGTCAGCTCCTGTACAGTCTGTGTGTGTGTCTCAGTGTCAGCTCCTGTACAGTCTGTGTGTGTGTCTCAGTGTCAGCTCCTGTACAGTCTGTGTGTGTGTCTCAGTGTCAGCTCCTGTACAGTCTGTGTGTGTGTCTCAGTGTCAGCTCCTGTACAGTCTGTGTGTGTGTCTCAGTGTCAGCTCCTGTATGGTCTGTGTGTGTGTCTCAGTGTCAGCTCCTGTACGGTCTGTGTGTCTCTCTCAGTGTCAGCTCCTGTACGGTCTGTGTGTGTCTCAGTGTCAGCTCCTGTACAGTCTGTGTGTGTGTGTCTCAGTGTCAGCTCCTGTACGGTCTGTGTGTCTCTCTCAGTGTCAGCTCCTGTACGGTGTGTGTGTGTCTCAGTGTCAGCTCCTGTACAGTCTGTGTGTGTGTCTCAGTGTCAGCTCCTGTACAGTCTGTATGTCTCTCAGTGTCAGCTCCTGTACAGTCTGTGTGTGTGTGTCTCTCAGTGTCAGCTCCTGTACGGTCGGTGTGTGTCTCAGTGTCAGCTCCTGTACAGTCTGTGTGTCTCTCAGTGTCAGCTCCTGTACAGTCTGTGTGTGTGTCTCAGTGTCAGCTCCTGTACAGTCTGTGTGTGTCTCAGTGTCAGCTCCTGTATGGCCTGTGTGTGTGTCTCAGTGTCAGCTCCTGTACAGTCTGTGTGTCTCTGTGTCAGCTCCTGTACAGTCTGTGTGTGTCTCAGTGTCAGCTCCTGTACGGTCTGTGTGTGTCTCAGTGTCAGCTCCTGTACAGTCTGTGTCTCTCTCAGTGTCAGCTCCTGTACAGTCTGTGTGTGTCTCTCAGTGTCAGCTCCTGTACAGTCTGTGTGTGTGTCTCAGTGTCAGCTCCTGTACGGTCTGTGTGTGTGTCTCAGTGTCAGCTCCTGTACGGTCTGTGTGTGTCTCAGTGTCAGCTCCTGTACAGTCTGTGTGTCTCAGTGTCAGCTCCTGTACAGTCTGTGTGTGTCTCAGTGTCAGCTCCTGTACGGTCTGTGTGTGTCTCAGTGTCAGCTCCTGTACAGTCTGTGTCTCTCTCAGTGTCAGCTCCTGTACAGTCTGTGTGTGTCTCTCAGTGTCAGCTCCTGTACAGTCTGTGTGTGTGTCTCAGTGTCAGCTCCTGTACGGTCTGTGTGTGTCTCAGTGTCAGCTCCTGTACAGTCTGTGTGTGTCTCAGTGTCAGCTCCTGTACAGTCTGTGTCTCTCTCAGTGTCAGCTCCTGTACAGTCTGTGTGTGTCTGAGTGTCAGCTCCTGTACAGTCCGTGTGTGTGTGTGTGTGTGTGTGTGTGTGTGTGTGTGTCTCTCTCTCTCTCTCAGGGTCCTGTACAGTGAGAGTGTGTGTGTGTGCGCGCCTGTCAGGGTCAGCTCCTGTACAGTCTGTGTGTGTGTCTCAGTGTCAGCTCCTGTACGGTCTGTGTGTGTTTCTCAGTCTCAGCTCCTGTACAGTCTGTGTGTGTCTCAGTGTCAGCTCCTGTACGGTCTGTGTGTGTGTCTCAGTGTCAGCTCCTGTACGGTCTGTGTGTGTGTCTCAGTGTCAGCTCCTGTACAGTCTGTGTGTGTGTCTCAGTGTCAGCTCCTGTACAGTCTGTGTGTGTCTCAGTGTCAGCTCCTGTACAGTCTGTGTGTGTCTCTCAGTGTCAGCTCCTGTACAGTCTGTGTGTGTGTCTCAGTGTCAGCTCCTGTACAGACTGTGTGTGTGTCTCAGTGTCAGCTCCTGTACGGTCTGTGTGTGTGTCTCAGTGTCAGCTCCTGTACGGTCTGTGTGTGTCTCTCAGTGTCAGCTCCTGTACGGTCTGTGTGTGTCTCAGTGTCAGCTCCTGTACAGTCTGTGTGTGTGTGTCTCAGTGTCAGCTCCTGCACAGTCTGTGTGTGTGTCTCAGTGTCAGCTCCTGTACAGTCTGTGTGTGTCTCTCAGTGTCAGCTCCTGTACGGTCTGTGTGTGTGTGTCTCAGTGTCAGCTCCTGTACGGTCTGTGTGTGTCTCTCAGTGTCAGCTCCTGTACGGTCTGTGTGTGTGTCTCAGTGTCAGCTCCTGTACAGTCTGTGTGTGTCTCAGTGTCAGCTCCTGTCCAGTCTGTGTGTGTCTCAGTGTCAGCTCCTGTACAGTCTGTGTGTGTCTCTCTCAGTGTCAGCTCCTGTACAGTCTGTGTGTGTGTGTCTCAGTGTCAGCTCCTGTACAGTCTGTGTGTGTGTCTCAGTGTCAGCTCCTGCACAGTCTGTGTGTGTGTCTCAGTGTCAGCTCCTGTACAGTCTGTGTGTGTGTCTCAGTGTCAGCTCCTGTCCAGTCTGTGTGTGTCTCAGTGTCAGCTCCTGTACAGTCTGTGTGTGTGTCTCAGTGTCAGCTCCTGTACGGTCTGTGTGTGTCTCAGTGTCAGCTCCTGTACAGTCTGTGTGTGTGTCTCAGTGTCAGCTCCTGTACGGTCTGTGTGTGTGTCTCTCTCAGTGTCAGCTCCTGTACAGTCTGTGTGTGTCTCAGTGTCAGCTCCTGTACAGTCTGTGTGTGTGTCTCAGTGTCAGCTCCTGTACAGTCTGTGTGTGTCTCAGTGTCAGCTCCTGCACAGTCTGTGTGTGTGTCTCAGTGTCAGCTCCTGTACAGTCTGTGTGTGTGTCTCAGTGTCAGCTCCTGTACGGTCTGTGTGTGTGTCTCAGTGTCAGCTCCTGTACAGTCTGTGTGTGTGTCTCAGTGTCAGCTCCTGTACAGTCTGTGTGTGTGTCTCAGTGTCAGCTCCTGCACAGTCTGTGTGTCGAGCCGAGGTTGAAGTAGCTGTGACACAGTCACTGAGTGTATTCACCCTTCCTTCACGGTATCACCCAGACGGCCTGTTTCAGTTTGACAGTCTGCCTTGTGAGCAGGAAGTGGTGAGAGAGTGTCAGAAAGTCCTCTCGGTGTCTATCTGGGTGGGTGGAGGCGGGGCGATGAGGAGTGGGGGGGGAGGGGAGGGATGGTGTGTCTGAACAGGTCCAGTGTTTTCAGACAACTCACGGGTGACTCTGTCTGTGAGGGACACTCACCCCTTACGCACTGCTCCATCTCGGAGCTAACTGTCACCCACCCTAGAGACCTACAGTGTGGAAACAGACCCTTCGGCCCATCCCGTCTGTGCTGACCCTAACCTAATCCAGTCCCTGCTCCCCAGCACTTGGCCCATCTCCCCCTAAACCCTTCCTATCCATTTCCGCCCCCCCCCATCCTTTTAAATGTTATCATTGTACCAGCCCCCACCACTTCCTCTGGCAGCTCGTTCCACACACGCACCACCCTCTGGGGGGGAAAAGTTACCCCTCGGGTCCCTTTCCCCCCTCTCACCTTAAACCTTCCCCCCTCTAGTTCTGGGCTCCCCCACCCCAGGGGGAAAAGACCTTGTCTATTTACCCTATCCATGCCCCCTCCCCTCATGATTTTATAACCCTCTATAAGGTCACCCCTCAGCCTCCGACGCTCCAGGTAAAACAGCCCCAGCCTGTTCAGCCTCTCCCTGTAGCTCAAACCCTCCAACATCCTTGTAAATCTTTTCTGAACCTTTCCAAGTTTCACCACACCCTTCCTGCAGCAGGGAGACAGATTTATACCGTCCCAGTCTATTGGGCACATGAATAACATTTAAAAGGAGTTAGATCGTTACACGAATGGATGGGAGCCAAGAGTGTGGTGCTGGAAAAGCACAGTAGGACAGGCAGCATCCGAGGAGCAGGAGGATCAGGTTGATGAAGGGCTTTTGCCCCAAAAGTCGATTCGCCTGCCCCTTGGATACTGTCTGACTCACTGTGCTTTTCCAACATCACTCTCTCGGCTCTCATCACGTTCACGCACGAGTAGACAGGGTTAGGAGGGACACGGGCCGGACGCAGGCAAATGGGCCGAAGGGCCTGTTTCTGGGCTGTCTGACACTCTCTAGCCTCCCCCTTTTAGAGCAAGCCCGCGGACATCCCCGTTCACCTTCCCAGAACCCGTTCAGGTTTCCCAGCATCCTTCCCAAAGCAGGATTCATCGACACCATTGAGAGGTGAGAGAGAGAGTGTGAGAGAGAGAGTGTGCAGCAAGAGGAGAGAGAGAGAGAGAGAGATATTCAAGAGTCAAAGTGGGGGGAGGGGCAGTGACAGAAAGAGTGATAGACAAAGACACAGATGGAAGAGGGAGAGAGCAGCCTGAGCTGTACAGGGAGCTGGGAGAGTGCATGGCTGTGCTGTACAGGGAGCTGGGACAGGGCTGTGCTGTAGAGGAGGCTGGGACAGGGCTGTGCTGTACAGGGAGCTGGGACAGGGCTGTGCTGTCCAGGGAGCTGGGACAGGGCTGTGCTGTCCAGGGAGCTGGGACAGGGCTGTGCTGTCCAGGGAGCTGGGACAGGGCTGTGCTGTACAGAGAGCTGGGAGAGTGCTGTGCTGTACAGGGAGCTGGGACAGGGCTGTGCTGTACAGGGAGCTGGGACAGGGCCGTGCTGTAGAGGGAGCTGGGACAGGGCCGTGCTGTAGAGGGAGCTGGGACAGGGCCGTGCTGTAGAGGGAGCTGGGACAGGGCCGTGCTGTAGAGGGAGCTGGGACAGGGCCGTGCTGTACAGGGAGCTGGGAGAATGCTGTGCTGTACAGGGAGCTGGGACAGGGCTGTGCTGTACAGAGAGCTGGGACAGGGCTGTGCTGTACAGGGAGCTGGGACAGGGCTGTGCTGTACAGGGAGCTGGGAGAGTGCTGTGCTGTACAGGGAGCTGGGACAGGGCTGTGCTGTAGAGGGAGCTGGGACAGGGCTGTGCTGTAGAGGGAGCTGGGACAGGGCTGTGCTGTACAGAGAGCTGGGACAGGGCTGTGCTGTACAGAGAGCTGGGACAGGGCTGTGCTGTACAGGGAGCTGGGACAGGGCTGTGCTGTACAGGGAGCTGGGACAGGGCTGTGCTGTACAGGGAGCTGGGACAGGGCTGTGCTGTACAGGGAGCTGGGACAGGGCTGTGCTGTACAGGGAGCTGGGACAGGGCTGTGCTGTACAGGGAGCTGGGACAGGGCTGTGCAGGGAGCTGAGAGAGTGCTGTGCTGTAGAGGAAGCTGGGACAGTGCTGTGCTGTACAGGGAGCTGGGACAGGGCTGTGCAGGGAGCTGGGAGTGCGCTGTGCTGTAGAGGGAGCTGGGACAGGGCTGTAGAGGGAGCTGGGACAGGGCTGTGCTGTACAGGGAGCTGGGACAGGGCTGTGATGTACAGGGAGCTGGAACAGGGCTGTAGAGGGAGCTGGGACAGGGCTGTAGAGGGAGCTGGGACATGGCTGTGCTGTGCTGTACAGGGAGCTGGAACAGGGCTGTACAGGGAGCTGGGAGAGTGCTGTAGAGGGAGCTGGGACAGGGCTGTAGAGGGAGCTGGGACAGGGCTGTAGAGGGAGCTGGGACAGGGCTGTGCTGTGCTGTAGAGAGAGCTGGGACAGGGCTGTGCTGTAGAGGGAGCTGGGACAGGGCTGTGCTGTACAGAGAGCTGGGAGAGTGCTGTGCTGTGCTGTAGAGGGAGCTGGGACAGGGCTGTGCTGTACAGGGAGCTGGGACAGTGCTGTGCTGTACAGGGAGCTGGGAAATTGCAGTGTAGTGCTGTAGAGGGAGCTGGGACAGGGCTGTGCTGGGCTGTGCTGTGCAGGGAGCTGGGAGAGTGCTGTAGAGGGAGCTGGGACAGGGCTGTGCTGTGCAGGGAGCTGGGAGAGGGCAGTAGAGGGAGCTGGGACAGGGCTGTGCTGTGCAGGGAGCTGGGAGAGTGCTGTAGAGGGAGCTGGGACAGGGCTGTGCTGGGCTGTGCAGGGAGCTGGGACAGGGCTGTAGAGGGAGCTGGGACAGGGCTGTGCTGTAGAGGGAGCTGGGACAGGGCTGTGCTGTACAGGAGCTGGGAAATTGCAGTGTAGTGCTGTAGAGGGAGCTGGGACAGGGCTGTAGAGGGAGCTGGGACAGGGCTGTGCTGGGCTGTGCAGGGAGCTGGGACAGGGCTGTAGAGGGAGCTGGGACAGGGCTGTGCTGGGCTGTGCAGGGAGCTGGGACAGGGCTGTGCTGGGCTGTGCTGTGCAGGGAGCTGGGACAGGGCTGTAGAGGGAGCTGGGACAGGGCTGTGCTGGGCTGGGCTGTGCAGGGAGCTGGGACAGGGCTGTGCAGGGAGCTGGGACAGGGCTGTGCTGTGCTGGGCTGTGCTGGCAGAGCCCGAGGGTGATAACTATCATGTGAACGGATGCTGCTGCTGGCAGAGACGCTGAAGCAGCTTATCGCTGATCTGGGTCACTTCCGGGGGCCTGTCACTCACGGTTTAACCCCTCAGCCTACCCTGGAGGAGGAGGGGCAACCCCCCCACCAGTGGGAGGGGGGGGGGTACGACCCCACAGAAAGGGGGGGGGGGGGAAAAGAGGGGACAGAGATAGGGGGGACAAAGAGAGAGGGGGAGAGAGAGAGAGAGGGGACAGAGAGAGAGAGAGAGAGAGAGAGAGAGAGAGAGAGAGAGAGAGAGAGAGAGGGGACAGAGAGAGAGGGACAGAGACAGAGAGAGAGAGGGACAGAGAGAGGGGGACAGAGAGAGAGAGAGAGAGGGACAGAGACAGAGAGAGAGGGACAGAGAGAGAGGGACAGAGAGAGAGAGGGAGAGAGAGAGAGAGACAGAGAGAGAGGGAGAGAGAGAGGGAGAGAGAGAGGGACAGAGAGAGGGACAGAGAGAGGGACAGAGAGAGGGACAGAGAGAGGGACAGAGAGAGAGAGGGAGAGAGAGCA
>NW_027311581.1:0-23614 GCF_047496795.1 Chiloscyllium punctatum | reverse complement strand
GACGATGCTGATGGCGTTTAGTGGGGATGGAATTTTATTTATTTGTGTTTTGGAAAATTTGACACTGAACCAAGTAAAACTGAAAGGAAGTTTTCCAGAGTATTTGAGGTTTAAAGAGAGTAAATAGGTGGTAAATTCACTCTTTCAAGTTCGTATATTTCTGAACGTCAAGTTTTCAAAACCATCGATGTAGGACACAGAAACGATGGGAGCATCATTTCTGTCACTCAGAGAATCCACTTCCAAAATATTTGGAAAGGCACATTTTGAGACACACAAACAGTGAGTTTCACCAGGAGAGAGACAGCCTGTGTCAGGTAAAAGCGTAAAAGTGGGGTGGAAGGGGTAGAATGTTCGAGGAAACAATGTCTAATTTGGACGACTTTAGATGTAAAGAAATATCGGAAACGTATGCAGCTGAATAAGATTCAGCAAAAAAAGCTCAGAGTTTTGAAAGATTTATATTAATATTCCACATGAAGCAATATAAATGGAACAGAGCAGATTTTGTATATATTCAAGGAAAGCTATTCCATAATGAATAGGAAGTGATCCATCTCTTAGAGATCGATTTTCTGCTTTAATCCAATAGGTTAAAGATGGGAGGACAATCGCCATGATGTTGGGTTCATTTGAAACCCACTGAAATCTACCAAAGTAACTGAGCATCAAAACTGACATCTTGTTTTGTAGTTTAACCTTCTGTTTTTCTCATTAGTATTTTCTTTAAGCTGAAATAAATTCGGAGCAAAATTGAATGCAACATTAAACGTTCCAATCATATAAATCCAATTCACTTCCGATCATTGGAATGAACAGAGTGAAGTTGCAGCAAAATTAATAAAATGAAACCAACAACACTGCATTTCCGGGAACTTTACCCACTTCAGGTTCAGCCATATGAGAAAGTCCATCGAGCGAAAACATCACCTTCACTTCTCTCTCCATTTATACTTCTTCACGTGACAGAGAAACTGTCTGAAGAAATTATGCATCAAGACTAAATGTGTGTGTGAATGTGACAGGAATTTCATGTTTGCTGGTTCATTCTGAGACAGTTCCGACTCGGAATAAATCAAGGACAAGGTATTCCTTCCAAGGACGAGGTCAATTCCTTGGATTTTGCTGGTATTATTATTCTGCTGAAAGCAGAAACATAATGGTGTGGATTTGATTCCGCTCAGGGAATTTCTTATCCCCTCGGTGCCCCGTATGTAATCTTGATGTGGTCACATGTGAGCCCCTTTGCCATGGGCTGATGTGGCCCAGAGGTGAAGGCGGCGGTTTGCTCTTCCATTGCGCATGTGTGGATTTGAATCCGACTCTCGCTGTTACTTCTATCAAACGCAGCTGTGGTTTCCCTTTGTGCCTCGCGTCTTTAGTGTACATTGGATGGAGAATCTTGCTCTTGCCCTTCATTGCACCGGAGATTTGTGATAAATCAATACCTCATCAAAGTTGTAATTAAGCAATTTGTTTCTGTTATAAGTTAAATTGGGATAATGAAAAAGAGTGCAACGTTTCTTTCCTCCTGTCATTCCATCTTGACTGTCTATGAATTTACATCGAATGAAAGGGGAACAAATAAGGAGAGATCAGGTGCAATAGTTTATCCAGTGGGATTGTGAATTTTAATGTAACACTCCACACAAAGTTCTGATCAGTATTTTAAACAGTCAATTAAATTGGAAATGCAGAAAACTTTTCCAATGAAACAAATCATTCCTTCTTTCACAACTTTTTGCTTTGTGACTTTTACCGCAATCGATCATCCAGCCTGATCACGAAGTTGGCAACAATATAAGATCTACGAATTTTCTTGAGCAATGACAGCGTCTGCACATACCCATCTGTGGTGTGCATATTTCTTGTTCATCAGTTTATGAGCCTAGTTCCTGATGTGTCTGATCAGTTTGATAAACCTTTTATATCACTTCATCCCATCCCTCAGAATTCTAAACTTATCAATAAAATAAGGCGTTACATCAAATGATATAGGATTGAAAGTCGGCCATTCAGCCCATCGAGTCTTCTCCACCATTCAACGAACTCATGGCTGATCTGATAATCTTCACCTCCATTCTCCTGCGTAACCTCGAGAATGCTTCATCCACTTTCTGGTTAAATATCTGTCTGGCACAGTTTGAAAATACACAATAAATCAGCCTCAACAATAGTTTCAGGAAAGAGTTCCAACAGAATCACTGGGCCCTGAGCAAAGAAATTCCTCCTCATTTCTGAATTAAATAGGCAATATCTAATTCTGAGTTCATGTCCTCTGGTGCTCTACTCATACCAGAGGGAAAACCATCTGCCCGTATCTGCCCTGTCAAGATCCCACGAATATTGAAAGTTTATAATTGATATTATGTGATTATAGAGCTCCATTTTATACAGGGTTGGCACCATGTTTGTAAATCCCTGCTGTCTCTTATAGCGTCCTTACATATTATTAAGGCAGGTGGAGACCTTTTTTTGTGAGGCAACGGTTGAAATTTCAAGCACAGACAAGAATTGGAACTTGAAATCAGCTAGCGATTGGAATCAGATTGGTCCACACAAGGACGAAATAGAGTAATTATAAATCTGACAAATGAGGACCTAATCATATTCCATTGACATTCAATGGCTTTACTGTAACCTAATTCCCCTGTGTCATCGTTTACGGAGCTAGAGTTTGGGAAAAACGGATTGAGAACGGCTATATAAACACTTTCACAACAAAAACATGTCCGTTGGTACACAGTTTCGGATTGTAAACTCAACTCATTGCTCGGTGAATCCTACATCGTTTGCAAGGTCCAAATGAGATGTGGAACAGAACTCTCTCCATTTGTCGAGATGGGAGTGACTTCAAAAACATTTAAGGAACTGGACACCATCCACGACAATGCAGTCACTTGATTGTACCCGATTCAATGCCTGAATATTCATTCCCTTCACCATTAAGGCACAATAGCAGCAGAGTGCACCAACTACACAATGCACTGGAGTAAATCATCCGAGAATTTTTGACCGAACATTCAAAGCTGAACAGCTGTACTAACTAACAGAACAAGGTTGGAACATTCAACGAAACGCCACCATTTGCAAGTTCCCCTCCAAGGCCAATAGCAGCCTGACTTTGAACGGAATCACTGATAAACTCATTGAGTGGTGAATCAGTCTTGATGGGCAAAGTTGCATACTTCAGCCCTCCATCTTTAATCTGAAAACTTAATAAATGTTGATTAATGCAGTGACCACACTTCTGCTCCGACCTTTAGGTATTCCCTAAACTGGCGTTTGCTAAAGTTCTACTAGCTGAAACATTCTGTGGTCAACAACAGAAAAATCCAAATTCCCTCTCAATCAACTTATTCCCCTCAAGATGAAAGTGGTGCTGGAGAAACACAGCAAGTCCGTCAGCATCTGAGGAAAAATAAACGTTTCGGGCAAAGGCCCTTCATCAGGAATGAGACAGTCTATAGGGTGGAGAGATAAATGGGAGGTCGTGGGTTTGAGGAGTAGGTCGCTGAGAGTGCAGTAGGTGAATAGAGGTGGGGGTTGACGGTGATATGTCAGAGAGGAAGGTGGAATGGATAGGTGGGAATGAAAATACACAGGTGGGGCAGGTCAGGAGGACGGTGCTGAGCTGGAAGGTCAGAACTGGTGTCAGATGAGGGAGTGGGAATGAGGAAACTAATGAAGTCCACATTGATGCCATGGGGTTCAAGGGTCCCAAGGAAGAAGATGAGGCATTGGGTAGTGAGGGAGTGGCGAGGGGGTGGCTCAGGACCTGCATATCTTCAGGAGAGTGGGAGGCGAAGTTGAAATGTTTGGCCATAGGTTAGTGGAGTTGATTCTTGCAGGTATCCTGGAGATGTTCTTTGAAGTGCTCTGTCAGAAGATATCCGGTCTACCCAATTTAGAGGTGACCGCATCCGGAACAGCAGATACAACAAATGACATCTGTGGAAGTGAAGGTGAACCTTTGATGGATGTAGAAGGCTCCATTGGAGCCTTGGACAGAGGTGAGGGGTACGATGTGGGTTCAGGTTTTGCAATTCCTTCGGTGGCAGAGGAAGGTGCTGGGAGCGAATGGTGGGTCACTTGAGGGCATGGGTAGGCACGAAGGGAAAGGTCTCTGAGGAAAACGAATGGGTTTGGGGAGGGAAATATATCCCTGGTGGTGGGGTCAATTTAGAGGTAGTGAAAATGTCGGCAGATGATGTGATGTTTGCAGAGATTGGTGGAATGGAACTTGAGGAACTTCCTCGTGTCCTTCATCTGTACTTGTTGTGTTTGGAGATAAGGGGTTCATGGTTGGACGTGCAGGTCATGGATGAGATGCGTTAGAGGGCATCTTCAACCAAATGGGAGGGAAAGTTTCGGTATTTAAAGAAGGTCATCTGTTGTGTTCGGTTGTGGAACTGGCCCTCTTGGAGCAGATGTGGCAGAGGCGGAGGAGTTTGGAATACAGGATAACATTGGTGCAGGAGGTGCAGTGGGAGGAGTTGAAGTCCAGATAGCTGCGAGAGTCAGTGGGTTTCTAAAAAAACATCAGTAACACTGACCTCCAGGATATGTTTCACTCCCTACCCCTATCCACTTTCCGCAAAGACTATTCCCTCCATGACTACCTAGTCAAGTCCACGCCCACCAATGACCTACGCTCCCCTCCCAGCACCTTCCTCTGCCACCACAAGAATTGTAAAACCTGCGCCCACACAACCCCACCTCTGCCCTCTGCCCAAATAAGCCTTCCACATCCATGAAAGATTCATCTGCACTTCCACACATGCCATTTATTGCATCCGTTACACCCGATGCAGTTTCCTCTACAGTGGGGCCACCAGACACCTTCTCGCAGATCACTTCAAAGAACATCTCCAGGACACCGGCAACAATCAACCCCAACGCCCAGTGACCGAACACTTGTACTCCCCCCTCCGCCACCCTCCCGAGGACATGCAGGTCTTGGGCCTCCTCCACCGCCATTCCCACACCACCTGACGCCTAGAGGAAGAACGTCTCATCTTCTGCCTCATGACAGTTAACCCCATGGCATCAATGTGGATTTCACCAGTTTCCTCATTTTCCCCCCGCCTCCCACCTTACCCTAGTTCCAACCTTCCAGCTTGGCACCGTCCTACTGACCTGTCCCACCTGTCTATCTTCCTTCATACCGATCCACTCAAACCTCTTCTCCGAACTAACACTCTTATCTCCACCTCCATCCACCTATTGCTGTTTCAGCTAAATTCTCCCAAACCCCACCCCACCCATTTACCTCCCCAACCTCGAGGCTCCCAGCCTTCTTCCTGATGAAGGCCTTTTGCCCAAAACGCCTTTTTTTTCTGTGACTCGGATGCAGCCTGACCTGCTGTGCTTCTTCAGCACCACTCTCATCTTGACTCTGATCTCCAGCAGCTACAATACGCACGTCCGTCCAACTAATTCCCCTGCCCATTGACCTTCAGCGATCATGAATGTCCACTCCAAGATCTCTTTGTCTGTCTACACCACACAGAATACTCATTGCTATTGTTTCTTCTCCCCAATTTCGTTCGCACTCATTGGTCTGAATTCAATGCAATTCGCCATTTTTCCTTTCCATCTTATTGATACATCCCTGCAGTCTCTATCATTCCTTGTCATAGTCAACTACACGACCAATTGTTAAATCATCAGCAAACCTCTGAATCATGGCTCCGACAACTATGTCTAAATCATTGGTCTACATTAAAAAACAGTGGAACTCCACTGCAAACACACATACAAACATGATTCATTGCTGGTTGGGGTTAACAGCTGCGATAACAGCAGAATCGGCCTCCTGCTGTTATTTGTAAACTTGCTGTTCACTCTGTCAGTTGTTCTCCAGAGTGATCACTTCTCACATATGGGTGTGATGAGTGGCCTGTGCGCATTGTGACTGAGCAAGTGAGTTTACACCTCAGTGGGTAATTGAATCCCTTCCTGCAGTCACCCCATGGCCCTGACTTCTTGGCGTTGCGGGTATCCTTTTGTCTACTTAGTTTGATAAACAGTTGAATTCGAGTCCACACAGGCACGATTCCCATTTCCCCGTTGTCCATATATTTTTGTGCTTCCTTATTTTCCCACGAAAGGTTGTTATGATTGGTTTGAAGACTATTAGTTCTTCATTCTTAATTCGCCTTGAACTTAGTCAGGGAGAATTTATGATGAACCACATTGTTGTGGGTCTTGAGTCACATGTTGACAGGAATCGTTATGGTCGGCAGATTTCCCTTTCAAAGGGACATGAATGAATGAGTATTCAGCAATGTAATGTTATTGTCTCTGTTCCTGAGATTGGGTTCATTTTCCAGATTTTTTTCATCGGATTTAAATAACAGCAGCTGCCACGTTCCAGTCTCCAAAGATTACTAGCTCAATATATCGCCGCTGCACAATCAACTCCCTGCTGCATTTCTTCATTCAAAGAATGACATTGTCAATTTAGATTATCCCAGACTGAGAGAGTATCCTATGCGTTCCTGTGTTAGAATGGAAGCAATGTACAATGGATTGGAGTGTTTACTGGAGCAAGAGAATGATGTGGAGACGGTGTGAGCAAAATCAGTTCTTACGATCAAAGTAACAAAATACCACTTTGTTGAGGAAATCTCTTTGAATGCTTTCAATACATCAGCCACTCACTTAAGGCTTCAGTAAGCTTCCTCTGAGCCAATCCTCAGTGCTGGTTAATGCTGCTGCTGAATCTTAATATAATAACTTGAGACCAAGATGCCCTTCCACCTCGCCTTTGACCAGAAGCACTCCCATCCTCAGCATTTCACACGCTTAAATAAATAGACAATGTCGTTTCACTGGTGTCGGGGAGTCCAGATTGGAGGGCATAGATTTAGGTTGAGATGGGAAAGATATAAAACAGACCTAAGGGGTAACTTTTTTATACAGAGGGTTGTGCGTCTATGGAATAAGCTGCCAGAGGAAGTGTTGGATGCTGGTACAATTGCAACATTTCAAAGGCATTTGGATGAGTATAGGAATAGGAAGGGTTTGGAGGGATATCGGCTGGGTGCTGGCAGGTGGGACTAGATTGGGTTGGGATATTTGGTCGGCATTGACGGGTCGGACCAAAGAGTCTGTTTCCATGCTGTACATCTCTATGACTCAATGACCACACCTTTACCAATCATGTCACTGATGCCACAGAATAGCTTCACGTGCTCATTTCCTCCCGCACTTCCGGGTTGATATTAGCGGACGTGCCACAAAGTTTGCCTGATTCTGGTTATATGAACAGGGGTTATGTTACTGACTGCAGCAATGGGTACCTCCTTGTGTGGGTAAGTTAGTGAAGCAAAATTTTAAAACTCATTGCTATTGAAACATACATTGCACCAATATCTCGCACTATCCTCTGAAACTTTCTGTTTCTTGAAATCCATCAAACTCAGTCTTCAACAGGCAGTCTGATGGAACCACCACAACGTCTGAGGATATCGAATTTAAAATTCAGCCAATTCTGAATTCCCACATACCTCCTGCCCCTCGCCTAATATTATTGTTGTGCATCTGCTTCTCTTCCTAACATATATTCTATCACTGTAATTATTGTTGTTTTTAAACGCGTGTCTCTGCATGACTCAGTGATGGTTTCAATGATAAAATATTCTGCATTGTGGCCGCAGTAAGCTCGTATGAATCCGAGTCACTGCATTTTATTCCTTAGACTCATGCAGAGGAAGCACAGAAAGAAATTAGTTTATTTTACTTGAAAACATTCTCAGACATTATGATTACTTTGCCAACAAACCCCTCTCACACACACACATCTCTGCGAGTCATATATCAGGATTTAGACTCACCCCTTCTCAGAGTCTTTCCTCCCTCCCGCAATCACTTAGGTCTTTTACGTTCCCCCTCCCATTTCCCTTACAATCATTTTCACATTGACCCGGTTCAGTTGGTGTTGTTGCGCTCACTGTTGCTGGGTGACCACGCCCAAGTCTCACCATCGGGACCTTCAAACCAGTTGATCCATTCGGATACCCCGGGTGTGAGATCAATCCTCATGTGGCTGCTTTCACTGAAATGAGCCAGCGATTATTGAAACATCAGGCTCAGGAAAAGGGCACAGGGCAGCATTGAGGAAAATAAACTTTATTTTAAAAAAAACACCAGATTTTGTCGAATTGCGCATCATTTATTTCACTTGTTCATTCGGCTCAAGTGAGACCAATGTGTGTAGCTATGCAATTTATATTAGAGCAGGGATGTGATAGCATTTGAAACGATGCAGGGGAGATTTGGTAAGTTATTGTCTGGGCTGAAGAAGTGAGATTGGACAAAGTAGAGTTGTTTTTCATTGAGCAGAGGAGATTGTGGGGGGCATGATTAAGATGTAAAAAAGAACTGAGGGATATGGATAGAGTAGACTGAAATACATGTTACACTTTGATGGAGGCTTCGATCACGGTTGGCCATCGAGTCAAGGTCAGAGGCGGCAAGATTAGAGTGATGTAGAAAACCGTTTTCAAACAGTGGGTGGTTGAAATCTGGAATCCAGTATCTGCAAGACTCGGAGAGGCAGAAATCCCCATAACCTTCCAAAATATTCCGATTGGAATTTGGGATGCCAAGACATACAAGGCTATGGGTCAAGTTATTTGAAATGGAGTTTGGACAGTTCAGTGATTGGTATTAATAGCTGTCCTTCCATTCTCGAAGGGACATTTCACAGGAAGAACTATTCTGTTTTAATCAACGTGGGGAGTACTACTGCTCCCGCGGAGAAGAGTGACAGCGATAGTGCAAACACGTGACTTCTGCAAGCTGTACCTAGTGTCAGTGTTGGAATGAAAATCATTAAATACTTTTGCTCTGTAGTGAGCTGTTTTTAGAGCAGGTAGCTCAGGAAGATATACATTCTGCCCTTTCCCACTAGCCCATACCACTGAATACCGGCACTATGCAGGAAACTTTCTTTCTGTACGCCATCGTCCAATCCTTCTTGACCTCCAGCACTTCACAATATGGCATATTTCACGAAATCCAAGAAGGTGTAATGCTGATCGTTTATGATGTCTCTCCTCACTGTGAAAGGTTCATTGATTTATCTGCCCATCAGTCAATTTATCAAACAGATTTTCCAGCTCACAATGTGATCTCGTCCAGACTGGGGAGAGAAAAACAGAGCGGGTGACAAACATGTGTCCACCTATGTTCTATCTGGAAGCAAAAAAAAAGACCATGAGCTTCCAGGTTCCTGTCACTGCATCACCCCACTGTGTTCCCATGTCTCCATTTCAGTTTGGTCTCCTGCAGACCTCCCGCATTGCACAGCGCGAGTTGAAAGAGCGGCACGTCATTTCCTGCTGAGAGACTGTGCAATCTTCAATACCCAGTATCGAGTTCAATTATTTTAGATACTGTACACCTTCTTACACGTTCCTGCCCCACCTACACATATCATTCTTTCCAAAGGTGGATGGTTTGGCTCGGAAATCTCTCCCAGATGCACTAAACCTGCTGATTTTGTTCAGATATTTCTGCTTTTCTTTGGATAATTTTGTTCTGTTCTGATTGACAGCCTTCGGGAAACGTGTGTTTGCACTGGAGGGTGGTCAGAGGAGATTTACCAAGGTGGTGCCTGAGCTCGACCATTCCTCCTGCAAAGATAAGCGAAAGTGAGGGCTGCAGCTGCTGGAGCTCAGAGTCGACAGTGTAGTGCTGCAAAATCACAACACATAAGACAGGATCTGAGGAGCAGAAGAATCCATGTTTCGGGCACAAGCCACCGCTATTTCATTACCAGCCGATGCCTGGACGAAGAACGTCTCATATTTCACCTTAGGACCCTGCAACCAGACGGGATAAATCTGTATTTCAACAGCTTCCTCATTTCGCCTCCCCATCATTATCCCAGTCCCAATTAGCCACTGCTCTCTGGACACGTCCATCAATCCCTCCTCTGAATTATCACATTCTCCCTCACCTTCATCCACTTTCCCATCACCTGACCAATAACCCCATTCATCTCCCTCAATCTCGACTCAAAATCTTCATTCCTGATGAAGGGCTTATGACCGAAACATCGATTCTCCTGCTCCTCGGATGCTGCCTGACCTGCTGTGCTTTTAAAGCACTCCACTCTCCCCACTGCAAAGCTCGACTGGGGCTCTTTATCTGAGAGCGGAGAAAGCTGAGAGAGGAATTTACTAACGTGCACAGAAAGGGGATAGATATGTGTGACAGGAAGAAACTTCTTATGGGAAGTGTTAATAACCAGGGCTATAGATGAAATGCAAGAGAGGGGATATTCAGAGAAGATTTAGGAAGAATGTTTACATCCTGAGAGTGTTATTTGTGTAGACCTCACTCTTTGAACGTGTGGTGTCTTCAGGAGTATTCGGCCGTACACTTTAGGAGCTAGAGCATGCACGGATAAGGACTAGTTACTGGAAAGTGAGGCGAGGATAAACAGATGTTTGATGAAAGACTTGAACACCATAACTTTGGGTGCAGTAGAATGGAGGCTAGCGCAGCTCTGTGGCACAATGAGAGACGTGTTGGACATCGACTGCATTGTTAAGATTGCGATTCAAAGTTTGTGGGCTTGAGTCCCACCAGAATCGGAGTTTAGTTCGGATTTCAGCTGAATCAATGATTGTTCCACTGACTCATCATCAGTTCCCATTGTCTGGAATTCTCGTCCCTGCTCCTGACCAGAGAAGTTTCCTCACTTTCTGGGTGGTGAGTTTTGAAGGAATCGTATCATTTGAAATATGATCAGCCCAGAATCGGCTGTTCTTTCATAAAACCCCCACTGCAGAAGCCCACTGTCTCTAAACACATTTCCCTCCCACAGTTACACAGAGGTTTTCGGTTTATTCAGTGTCTTTTTCCCTTTGGGCGACAGGTTGTTGTGGATGGGCTGGGAAAAGACATTGACGTGTTCGGTCAGCCATAAGGATATCAAATGGCGGGGAAGCTCTGGCGGGTGTAATGGCCCCCTCCTATTCCTCTCTGTCTGTGCTGTTTCTGACAGAGGGTTTTAAACAATAACATGATGAGGACTCTGTGAATCTACACCACGGAATACCAAGGTCCTCCCCTTTATCCCACTACTCCCAGCTGGAATACACAGCTCCTGTTGTAGCTTTAGGTCAGACGGTGGAGGGTTCTCCCAGGCGCTCTGTTAGACTGCATGCTCCTTCACACAGGTTTCCAACTGGACACATGGAGCAAACGGCCGTGTAGATATTGGGGATTCAGGGACAGATTTCCCCTTTGCCTGGCTAGAGTTCTGGCCGCAGTAATAAACATGAATTTGGGACATTCAGTATCTTACCCTGGATTCTTATCACTTTAAAATGTAAACTGAAATTTAATTTACTCTTCGATAACATTCTTATATCTTCAATATTCACGAAAACTGTGCAACATGTCCTTGGATGTAGCCATGGTGAAGTTTGGTGATGACTGCAGTATGTTTCATGTTGTCGGTAGGAACTTGCAGAAGGAAGTTCGGGAAGTGTCGATGAATCGAATTCTGTGCCAAATTGAAGCCGACCCAATGAGAAGCCCTGCGACATCGATAATGTCACATTGTAAACAACGCAGGGACCCACAGAAACCCAGTTTTAAATCCCATTTTTCTGTGTCCCGGTTCCTGAACCTGATGCTCGAAAAGTCACAGGTCCATATCAGTTCCTCCTCTTCTGCCTTAGCATTAATTCCAGAACTGCAGCAAAAGTAGAACAGGCGGGTCGAAGGTCCCAGAGGTACGAGTAGGGCACTTTGTGGGCTTGCTGCCGGTGGGCTCCAGTGGAGCAACTGATCAGCGCTTGGTACTGAACAGTGTGTTAAAATGACGCAGTTGTAATTTCAATCCTTATCTAAAGCTTCTTTTCCTGACGTTGATCAGGAATTGTTGGAACATCAGACTGAAGTTTAGTTGAAGAGTAATGTCAAATAAAGCAGAATCTATTCGAAAACGCCAGTTTCTGATTTGTGGGATTTTTCTGTCTTTGGGAAGGGTGTCAATTATTAACCGTAAACCTGCACATATTCCCGGTATGATTATCCATCTGTGGATCGAGAAACAGAGGTGATATTTTAGTTTGATGACCTTTTTCAAATCTCTGACACTGCACTGGATTACATTCTTGAAAAGGCTGTTCAACTCGTTTCATATCATCCTGTTTGGTGCAAACTCACACAGCTCATTCAACCATTCGAAAGGAATTAGATTTATCTCTTTGGGTAGATTGAATGTTGTCAGCGTATCTGTTAAATTCATGACAAATTGTTTTGCTGCTGTGTGGAACAGAGGGTTCCAACAGGAATAAGGATGATTCTTGTCGCTGGATTTTTCGGACAGAGATCAGTGAGAATTAAATGGACTCAGTCCCGTTACTGGTCATTGTGAACAAACGTTCAAGGCAACAGATGACAATGATAATGATGTTTGACATTGACAGGTCCATTCCTACTCACTAGAATCACATTGTATTACAGATCACGTGAGCGGAGGAGTTGATGTCCCTGATGGCAACCTGAGACAGTGCGACAATTAATCCCATGTTGTTAGTCTCACTCTATCCCATAAACCAGTTAGCAACGGACTGAGCTAACCGGCTCCCATTTAATGCAAAGCTAAAACAAACAGCTCAGTACATTAACAATTTGTAGTAGTTCACGTCGAACCAGCTGCTACACCTTTCAACATCACCAGCTCTTCTTTCACTTAACATGTTCAGTTGCAGGTGTTATGCAATTCCTTTCTGATGAACGCTAAACAATTCGTGAGTGTGTCACCTTTGCCTCCCCATCCAGGCAGCCCAGAATCCCTGTCCCTGTTAAATTCGCTCGTTGTGTGCCTGCACGTGGTTTTTCAACTATTCTGGGATCATCTTCTGTAATGATTTTTTTCTTTCTGAATAATCAATTCCGATACATGGATACAAAAAAAAATCGAATTCGGCCAATCAGTTAAAATTATGCCCCAATCAAGTTTGAATTAGATATTTTTACAATGTTAAAACCAATGAAACGATCCGGCGTTTTGTGGGACAAATATCGGACATTTTGAACAGTTATCCAGAGCGGCAAAGAACACCAAAGAGAGCAGCTAAAATACCAAGAGATCGAGAATGTTATTAAAATCTCCAAGAGGTGCCTATCTGGAGAAATAGATTGCATAGAAAAAAAAACAATAACACCGACCTGGATAAAAAATCTACAGAGGAAGATACAAAGAGAAGATTCGACAACTAGCTGGTTTTTAAAACTGATTTTTTCTAAAATGTTAATGGGCTCGGGGTTGGGGAAGGTGTTGTAGAGCAGAAGGTTAAAGACCGATTGAGAGAAAATGAGTTAAAAGTAGTTATAAGTTGATTATTCTCTGTCAAATGTTAAAAAAAACAATAACGTTGTTATTTTTAACTTTAAATGGTGATTTTTGGGATCGTTGTCTGCCTCTTGAATTTTAACAGAATACAGCACGGCGTGAATCCTTTCTGTTTTGCTGATTGACATTAGAGAGGGGTTTACCTCGTCACCAAACACCAGTTTCTGTGGTTGCTTTGTTGTTTCGCTCATTTGTGCATTTTGCCTCATTAACGATTTTGAAGTTGTCCCCTCTACACAAAACGTCCGTGCTTTTGTACCATTGTACAAGAGGTGCAGTGTGTCTAAGCGACAGGACCCCCGACAATAACATTCGACGCTGATTCAATCTATCTATCCTGATATTGATCCAGGAAACAGCACTGCGCTCTCTCCTCGAGTCTGGAAAACACAGATAATGTTACATCCCGCTCTCAAGGGGGCTTCTCATTCCATTGCTTTCAAGTCCTCACAAAACCCGTTTCAACAGATTTTGTCACTGAGTCATTTCTTTGTTTGTGTTCAAATCCTGTGAGCAGAGGATCCCAGTTGGAGGGTGCTGAGCCCAGAACCCAGAGGGCTGACCATATTCTGTGCACTGTAGTCTGCTGTTCATCCTTTCACTAACAGCAGGTAGACGTATTTATGCTCTGCAAATTTTCACGCCTGTTTTAAGAAACAAGATAAACATTTCCTGGTTCCTGCTTTTGTTGTCACACAGACCAAGATTGTAAATGCTGGGAACATGCACTGGCCGAGACTGTTTGCTCTCCCACATCCGTTTTCTCCCCAGCAGGTGTCCAGATGATGGTCTAAATCGCTTTCTTCTGTTCCCTGTCACTCTGGAATGATGTGAGCTGTGAAATCTGTTCTCTGCACTGGGGGTAACGTGATAAAGCTTACACACATCAGTTCCAGTGTAACTGAGCGACAGGACTCGATGCAGTAACATCCCATGCTGAGTCAGACAGCAGAGCCCTCGCTGTGACTTCGAGAAGGACACAGACATGTTCCCGATGACTGCGAGAGATTCTCTCTTTCCCAGCAGTTCTGCACTTTTCTATCAGTCTCAGATGGCGTTATTTGCACAAGGTTCCCAAGAGAATGAGTTCCTGTGCATGCACGATCTCTGTTTTGTTCAGCTTTCCAGAAGTTCCATAACTCCCACTCCCTCTAACCCCGTCCCGCGCTGCATAAGCCTCAATCTGGTTGATAGGAAACTGAAGAGCGGACACACATTGCTCTCCCACGACACTGACGCTAAAAGAAGACGAGTTCGTCCAGCTCCCATGGTGGGAGCCCGCTCGTGGGGGTACTGACCAGCACAGCCTCCTGGGAACCGGGAGTCAGAGCGGGAAGGAGCTGTTATTAGAACTCAGTGCTGCCTTCACTCCGAAACAACAGAAGAACCTTTTTTTTTAAAAAACAACAAGGAAACTCACCTGATTTATGGATCATGCTTCTGCTGCGGTCTGGCTCTTTGGTTTTGGGTGTGATATCGCCTCGGGTGGGTGATGTAAGTGCGAGCCCTGGAGTTTTGCATCCAGCTCCATTTTGGACTCAGGTATAATTGTGATGGATCGAGGTCACATTAAGGTACCGAAGCTTAAAGACACACAACAGTACCTTCTTGTAGACCGTTACTAGAGGAGAAATGGATTCCCTAACTTCAAATGATGCTGATCCTGTTAATGTGGATTTTGCCGAGTGCACGTCCTGTGCAGCGTAACCTGAAAGCCTTTATCTGTCCAAAACGTTGTTTTTCTCATGCTGTGATCTGCATGCCCTTGATTACTATGATCTGCATTTACCAATCGCAAACAAAAGTTTTCACTGTACTCAGGTTCACGTGACAATCAAATAAAGTCAATCAATCAAACTACACAGACACTTCCTTATTGTTTGGTGCCAGCACAGCGAAGGTGGGTTGCATGGCCTCACTTTGCACTGTGACATATTTTGTGATTCTGAGTGAAATCACATTTAAATCAACAGAATGTGGCAAGTTAGTCGCAGGTTGTATTGACACAGCCGGGACACATCTGTACCACAGAGTGTCGCACAATAATAGTGAAGACCTTTTGAAATCATCCTCTGAGGTACATGCCACACGCCAGACAAAAAGCTGAAGACTGTGTGAAGCTGCTATGGTCAGCGCTAACAGAGCGGCCCAGCGGAAGCGTATTGGGCTCATAACCATGAAATTAATGGATTGAAAACATCCTCTACTCGTTGACAATTCCTTGTTTCAGTGTGTGTACTGTACCCGCCAGTGTTTCTCTATCATAGATCTCCATTCTATGCATTGCGTGCTTTTTCACTTTCCGCTTCCTTTCATTCAATGTATCTGAAATGAATATTTCATACCGATACACACGGGAAATTTACACAAATGAGGAAACACACTTGTGAAGTCCTGAAAGCTCTTTTCCTGTTCTCTGTCGGTGTGCTCTGATCTGATTCACAAAATCTTTTGCCAGAGCTGGGAATAAACAGATGAAGGTGAGACACATCAGTTGTAGAGTGCTCTATGTGCATGACGCCCTGCAGTTATTCCCCACGCCGTTTCACACAGCAGTGTTGTCCCTGTGAAATGAAAAGTTGTGAATTACAATTCGATCAATTTGTTGGAGACAGAATTGCGATCCAGGCACAGCTCCACATTATTACGACATACATCACCAACTATGAATAACCACAAGCGTCAGAGAGTCACTATGGACACGATGGGCTGAACAGCTTCTGTCGGCGCGTGAGTGACTCCACACATTCATGCTGTTCCTCTTCCTGTCTCTGGGACAGAGTGGCTGATGGTGAAACAAAGTCTCATTGTTCACCCTATCTTCTGCGTTAAACTGTCTGCAGCCCCGCAGCTCAGGGACGTGGGGATGGCTCTCAGTGAGTGAGACTTTCACTCGGATTGTCTTTATCTGGGAAAGTTGGGGCTCAAATGTTCACTGCTGCCCGATTGCAGAAAAGAAGCCGATGTTACTGTTGCAAAAGCCTTTCTGCAGGATTGCTGTGTGAAGATGGATTTTGAACAGCAAACAGGCTGCACAAAAATGCCCTCACATGAATTTACTTGAGGGTAGAGAGTCCGGAGTCCATTTGTGTCTTACCCACTAGCTCAACCTCTTTATCGCTTCTCAGATAAATGATATTTGCAGGAACCTCCCAATCAAACTTGCTGATTCCCAGCACTTGATGGAACTGGCTGTGCCGATGAGAGCGAGCTTTAGAGTGTAACCGCGCTTGCCTCCCCTCACACTGCTTGCCGATGGAGGGAAATAGCTGAATACTCTGCCGATGGAGACAACTTAGTGCAAACGGAAGGGATAAACAGCACTGTCCCGTGAACAAGGAGATGGAATGACAAGGCGATATTCTTTAAATACTTGGATGCTTAGAAATCCGAGAACAAATTGGGATGTAGTTGGACCTGACCGAATCTCAGCTGGTTTGGTGTTGGCAATGTAAGAGTGTCTAGGGCACGATCTTCGCCTAGCAGCTTGTGTTAATACTGGCATGGGAGAATGTCTGAGTTCAATCGCCATCGAGCCTTGGTTGTTTGGTGTCACTTTTTCCCGGTCGACTGATCAACTGTTTGATAAAAGGATGTAAATCATTAAGTTGCACCCTTTGAAATACCTTTGAGTTTTGAGGTCAGAAGTGTCATTATAGTGGGCATGGCACAGTGCCACATGTGGTGAAAGTCAAACAAGTGTTAGTGGATGTTCACCCACAGAATCCCACTCTGAGTAAATCCACCATCTGGATATTCACACAGTTCTGGGGGTGAAACTTTAGGAAGTGGGGACGTGAAATGATTGAAAACAGCGCGGAACAGGTTGATGAGAATGGTGCTGTGTACGAGGAATGTCAACAATAAAGGTCATTTGGAAAGTTGGGACAGGTCTCCTTGGAGAGCAGAAGGCCAAAACCTGGCCTGGTTAAACCTTTCCAAGACATGAGTGGGTTAGACAGAGGGAATAAGGAAGGGGGAATGTTCCCTACGCCTGAAAGAATCGAGAACGATTCGGCAGAGTTTGAAAGACATTAGTAAAAGAAGAAAAATGTACATGAGGAGAAATGTTTTCACAAAGGGAATGGTTAGAGTCTGACATTGACAAAGACGCAGTTTCAATCGAGTTGTTGAAAAACTAATTCAATGTTCATGTTGAAAGTAAAATGTGTAGAGTTACAGGGAGAAGGCAAGAGAATGATACGAAAAGAGAATCACATTTATCTCTGTAGAGAGCCAGCGCAGCTAAGGTGTTTTGTTACACGTTTGTGATTCTGACTGGAATCACAGTTCGACCAACAGGATGGTGGGAGTTCAACAACGGTGATATTGGCAAAGCCGGGACACATGACACAACAGAATGTTATCCAGCACGTACATGTCACAGGGAGGATGGCGCTGTCTGAAAATCCTGCAGGGTCTCCTGCGGATCAGACACAGGAAATGTCACTATTCGAACTGAATCAGCCCGATGAAGGATAACCAAGGAGCCGGAGGATCCAGCTTCAGAACTCAGTTACGAAAGAAGCTGAGGGTCGAGTCCCCCCACTGCAGTTTCTGTGGCTGTGGCATGTTCAAATAAAAAGCAGAACCGGGAGTTTGCTTTGTGGAGACAGGCGCCAGTGTCCATCTTGTCATGGTCGTGTTTGCCTCCCACACGGTAAATCGTGGGCTCAAGCTGCTTTAGGTTGGAGGCAAGTTGAGGTTTTAACAAATTGGGTATGACCCCTAAAGAGTTAACATTGGTGTGGGAGAGTGCAGATTTTCTCAAAGTGTCTGTGCTGTCATGGTAGTGTTCGCCTCCTGCACGCAAAATCGCAAACAGCTTTATGTTCCAGGCAGGTTGAGAATTTACAAGAACCGAATGGAGACTGTTATTACATTGCTGTTGTGAAACAAAGTCCTGTCACAGCCGTTACGCTGCAGGGAAAGTCGTCCCACCTTATTCCACCTCGCCCAACGGTCCAAACATTGATGACATCCTTGTCTATATTTTGTCATCAATTTCACGTGGTTTTTTTTACGTTTTCAAGATGTTAATTACGCAGAACAACAACAAGCTATTGGAAACAGAAAGGTGAAACGGAGAATGGCTTCAAGTGCTGGATGCCACTGAGCTGCAGTAGGGAGGTCTCAGCTGGTTTCTGTAGTGTAGTGGTCATCACATTTGCTTAACACGCGAAAGGTCCCCAGTTCGAAACTGGGCAGAAACTGCTTTGTTCATCAACTGCAGCCTTTTACATGCACAAGAACAGAGCTTTCTTGCTTGCTTTCCCATCTGCAAACCTGCCTTCGAATTTGCTTGAACGAATCTGTTCACGAAGTGAAATGTAAGGCAACTCCATTTAATTACTGTGCAAACCATTATAAAGTTTTTCTCCAACCTGGTTCTGATCATATGCCATTCTGTTTGAGAGTGTAGTTGCCGCGTTCTGATCCTTCCACGAAAAGCAGTACCGCATTTGCATTCCTTGCGCAGGCGGCCCGGTTCAAAGGCAGGGAAGAAGCTGATGCACTGGTGTCACAGCGCACCACGGATTCCTGAACTTGTCTGTCTGTCAAATGTACTCCAAAGTCGTCTCTGAAAGGCCTCATTTGGAAGCTGTCTGTCGTCATTCAACGTGCGAGAATTGGTACCAGAGGTCCTGAATCATGTTTTGGAGCAGTTCGCACGTTAGTGGCTCATTCAATCAGCAACAGCAATGCAAAAGCATACACTCTCAGAGGAACCTTTGGACTTTCACCAGAGCTGCAACTGCAACACTTCCCCACTCGCCCTCCCCGTTTACATTTTCCTGCTCGTCAGTGATTTAAAGAATACCAAATGGATGCGATCTCATTCTGTAGCCTCTCTGTCGATTACTCCGTTTCAGTTCCAACATGGCTGAGATCTCGGGGCGCACCTTAATACTAGCGACGCTATGAAAGCACCCCTGTTACCTCAGTGTGGTAAGAGGCCAAAAATGACCCTCTAAAGAGTAACCCACCCAAACACTTTTCCCGATCATATTTCTTCACGTTTATTTCTGACTAATACACATATCCCTGAACACAATGTGTAATTTAGCATGGCCAGCTCACCTAACCTGCATATGTTTGGATTGTGGGAGGACACCACAGCAAAGTCACATAGACTTGTGTCAGAATTAGGAAGAGAATTAGTAGATCATGAAAGTGAGCTTGAAACTGAACAATGTAGTCAATGACATGTGGCGTATATGCGATTTTAATAATATTGTCATTTTTGTACAATGATGAATAATGTTGGAATAGAAATGACAAAAAAAATCAACATGGTCAAAGCAGTTCTTTTCTTACAATGAAATGAAAACAATAACCATTTTGTAGCACGCGTGATTTGAAATAGCAGTTTTTAAAATGTGACATATACAGTGAAGACTAACCCTTTTGCAAAAATGTAGGAACTTCACAAATTTAAAATGCAGTATTTGTTCAATTTGAATTGTCTCTTGTACACACACAACAAAAAAGGAGCTTAAGATTGACAAAAATTTGCTTCCCAACGTTATTGTAGTACGGTCATTTAGATTAGATTACTTACAGTGTGGAAACAAGCCCACACCGCCCCGCCACCCACACCCTAACACTACGGGTAATTTAGCATGGTCCATTCACCTGACCTGCACATCTTTGGACTATGGGAGGAAACCGGAGCACACGGAGGAAACCCATGCAGACACGGGGATGACGTGCAAACGCCACATGGAGAATCACCTGAGTCGGGAATTGAACCCGGGTCTCTGGCGCTTGGAGGTAGCAGTGCTAACCACGGTGCCACCGTGCCGCCCAAGTCTGTTCTAGCGTAGAATTATTGGTTTAAACAATATAAGTCAACATTAACGACTGAGCTGAAATATCGCACATCAATTGCATGAACTGCATAGAATAGTAAGTAAATGCTTACTGTTGTCATTTGTCCCAGGAACAATAAGATACTCACTCAGGTTATTCCACTGAATCAGCTGATGATGAATATCTTTGTGTCGCTTTATGTGCACTGTTTTGTGTGAACATTGATTTCAATAAATTTAGATATTTACATGAATTAGGAACAGACTGATAACTGGGTGTGAAAGATCTTATTTAAGATGAGAATTTTTATGTATTCACTAGGTTTGCTGAACAAAACACTGTTAAGTCATCATGCAATAAACTGGATGAGAGAGAAATATGCAAATTCAATTTTCAAATGAATGCACTCGGATATTTTCACAACATTTCAATCTTACATTCAATATAAATAGATGAATGGAAAACTAAAAACAAATTTCAGACAACACATAAACAGATCAATAACTAAAAATTGATATATAGTAGGAAGTGGCATTTGTTTATTTAACTGAAGAAAAACTTAATTTTTTTCTCATATTTATACCTTTGAAGCATCAAGTTCTATGTGCAGTCTGAACTCAGTTCTTCAGAACAAAAGAAAATCAAGGAATATCTTTACTCTGCATATTTCATCTTTGTGAGTGCAACATTATCAAATATTTTGCAAAGAATATTGATTGAGTGGAATTAGATAAATTCTGTTATTAGCGGACTGAAGAAAATATATAGCAGATACTGTGATTATTGGAATGAACAACAAATGAAAACATATCTAATGTTGAATTGAAAGGCAATTCATTCGATTCTTAGATATTTTCTTCTCAACATTCAGAGCTGCTCTGGCACAGCTCGGTGCAAGATGGGACTTGAAATTGTATCCTCTGGTCTGGTAACAGAGACACGACCAGATTTGCACAAGATTCCTTCATAACATTCCCAACCAGGCTGGGCAGGGCTGAAAACTAATCAGATGATTATTGTGATAATTAGATTGGAATTAAATGGTTGGATACTGTGTGCAATGTTCTGAAAATTCAGTAGTAATTTACAATAATGATGAGAGTTAACAAATGTCTTAATTTAACATGACTTTTATGATCACTTGTGGAACGACAACTTGACAGAATTGTGTGATTGCTGTGCATTATAAATAAAAATGAATATAATTATTCTATATGTTCATAAGTTCCACATTTTCTGAAATGCAAATTACAATGTTTTTGATCTACATGTAAATTGGAACAAAATGATGAATTGGTCAATTAATGTGCCTATTCAGCTGAAGACAACTTTCATTCTTTCTGAAATATACGATTTCTAAGAAGTCACCATTTCCTGTGGTTATTTAATGAAAGAAGAGAGATGCCAACCCTTTTTTGTGTACTTCAAAAAATTCATGGGGATTTCAATGATTTTGCACGTGAAAAATATTCAATTGTTATTGTGATTAAAAACACAATAAATGTTAACATTGAAGTGATTTCCAATCAAATCACTTCAAAAGTGTTTCCAAGTTTAAAATGAAAAGCAATATTCAGAATGATTGAGTGATTGTTCATTGCAATGTCCTTGCATTAGTTATTATATGAAAACATAGTTCCACATGTACACCCCTTACCGAATTGAACAATTATTAGGTTTTGGCAACAAATCGATTTGAAATATTTTATTATGAATTTAAGAATAATGAGGTATCTCCTCTTACTATTCTTCTGAGTAATGTTAAGAAACGAAGAGAAATATTGCAGTGTAAATTAACTGGTGTTCTCTGAATTTCAATGGCTGAGAAGATTGTGATCTTTCAAATGAGCAAAAGTCAGATATTTACAAATGATGTTGCAATGGCAATTATTGGTCTTTTGTGGGTATATTGGCCTTATCAAACAAGTTTTAATGTTGCAGCACTCACACTAAGAAATATGGAAGATATTAAAAGCACATTAACTTAGGCTTTATAACAAGTACAATGTATTGTGTAATTATTGTAATTGATCATTATTTCTAAAATCCTGATAGATAAATTGACTTAATATTTTGAATGCACTTTGCTCTGATGTCGATTGTATATTCATTAAGATTAATAAACTGAAAATTAAAATATAAAACGTGGCTTTAATAATTAAAATATCTCAGCAACAATTGAACATCGTTCAACTTTTTTTTGATCGGTTCATGTCTATTTTATTAATGTAACTTTTATCATGACAAATGTTTAGATAAATGTCAGAACTAGGAAGAAAATAATGAGGATGGGAAAGTGAGTATCATTATGAACTAAACATCGAGTTAATGACATTTGGTACAGGAAGTCATTTTGTAGCAAAAAACTAATAATTGTGTGATTATCATTCATTGACAACTAATGTCGGAAGAAAATAAAACTATCTCAAAATGAAATTAAAATAAATATCATTTTGGAGGTCACATGATTTGAAAAACGGAAATTGTCACTTAATGTGACATTTGAGCTGAAGAATCGTTCTTCCCCGCCACCCCCATGTGTAGTCCTTTCAATAATTTAAATTTTAGTATAAGTTGAATTAAATAACAAATGGATGTTCCTCCATTGTTTTCTTGAAAATAAAAATTTAAATAATTAACATGAAATGATATCGCTCTGCAAGGAATAATTTCACAGATAATAAGTGTTTGTATTGAATTTAAATGTCACCATAGCTGTAGGAGTGATTTCCCCTGACAGGGAATGAAGACTGAGGAGATAGGCATAACTCAGACACGTGGAAGATATTTACTCATGCTGCAATCAGTTAATGCAGGCATCATCCCCCGATGCCAATCTAGGAAGGGAGGTCCATGACACACTGTAACGTGTACAGTAAAAAACAGTATTTTTACACACTTTCTGTATTACAATGTCCACATGCAATATGGTTACAGTACTTCCCTCATGATACAGACACCCGATCCTGTAGAACACCTAATCTTGGATGAACATCGCTATGGATCGCCCGAGCTTCCTATTGCTTCATGGTGTTTGACAGGTGCTGTAATCTCCAGGCCATGGGATCTCTGTGCATTTTATTTCCTCACATTACAAAATTAATTGCTGCAGTCCTTTGGGCCTCTCACTCTGCCTTATTCACGATTCTCAAGAGTATGTAATTAGAAACTTTTTAAATGTTCTGAGCAACTTTAAAATAGTAACTATTTCTGACAATCAAACCCTGTCTGTTTCCCTGACATCCGCTGTGGAAGTTAGCTGGGCTCTATTCTGCAGTTGGTGTTTATTCATTCACTGGGACAATTATTCTTTCATTAATGAAAGTCAGGGTTGGTCATTTTTCTGTGTGCCTGCATTCTCTTATCACTATCTGGAATATGATTGTCTGGAATTGCATGCTTATGGACTTGGAG
>NW_027311580.1:22500-23635 GCF_047496795.1 Chiloscyllium punctatum | reverse complement strand
CCGGCCGAGCTACCCGCGTTAGAGGTCTCAATGTCGGCTTCAGCAGTCACATTCAATCCCATTCCCGTTTGGACCTCTTCCCGCCGATGGAAATGCACAAAATTCGGCCTGAACACGCGGGACGCTCCCCCCTCGAAGGTGAGACCTTCGGCAGAACCGCCGGGTCAAATCCGGCCGAGCTACCCGCGTTAGAGGTCTCAATGTCGGCTTCAGCAGTCACATTCAATCCCATTCCCGTTTGGACCTCTTCCCGCCGATGGAAATGCACAAAATTCGGCCTGAACACGCGGGACGCTCCCCCCTCGAAGGCGAGACCGTCGCCAGAACCGCCGGGTCAAATCCGGCTGAGCTACCCGCGTTAGAGGTCTCAAAGTCGGGTTGAGCAGTCACGTTCACCCCCATCCCCTTTCGGACCCCTTCCCACGGTTGGAAATGCATGAAAATCGGCCTGTACACGGTGGGCGCTCCCCCCTCGAAGCTGAGACCTTCGGCAGAACCGCCGGGTCAAATCCGGCCGAGCTACCCGCGTTAGAGGTCTCAATGTCGGCTTCAGCAGTCACATTCAATCCCATTCCCGTTTGGACCTCTTCCCGCCGATGGAAATGCACAAAACTCGGCCTGAACACGCGGGACGCTCCCCCCTCGAAGGTGAGACCTTCGGCAGAACCGCCGGGTCAAATCCGGCCGAGCTACCCGCGTTAGAGGTCTCAATGTCGGCTTCAGCAGTCACATTCAATCCCATTCCCGTTTGGACCTCTTCCCGCCGATGGAAATGCACAAAATTCGGCCTGAACACGCGGGACGCTCCCCCCTCGAAGGCGAGACCGTCGCCAGAACCGCCGGGTCAAATCCGGCCGAGCTACCCGCGTTAGAGGTCTCAATGTCGGCTTCAGCAGTCACATTCAATCCCATTCCCTTTTGGAACACTTCCCGCCGTTAACAATGCACGATATTCGGCCTGAACACGCGGGACGCTCCCCCCTCGAAGGTGAGACCTTCGGCAGAACCGCCGGGTCAAATCCTGCCGAGCTACCCGCGTTAGAGGTCTCAATGTCGGCTTCAGCAGTCACATTCAATCCCATTCCCGTTTGGACCTCTTCCCGCCGATGGAAATGCACAAAATTCGGCCTGAACA
>NW_027311580.1:12500-15000 GCF_047496795.1 Chiloscyllium punctatum | reverse complement strand
GTCAGAGAGAGGGAGAGAGAGGAGTGCCGAGGCTCAAGTGGCGAACGGTCGCGCAGGCACGCCACGCACATCGATCGCCAGCCGCGGAACGGCACGGCCTTCAGTGGGGCCGGCGGGCGACGCCGCTCCTGAACCCAGCGGCCCCGAGCCGGACGAGTTGAGGAAGGCACGCCGACGGTGACAGGGTACGGAAGACACAGCGGTGGCCTTCTGGCGACTTGGCCCCCGACAGCCCGACGTTCCGCCGTCCTCCCGATGGCCAGGAGGACCGTGCGGGGGTCGGCCGACGGCGTGGTAGGTGTGCCTGCACGGTGACGGAGCACACACCACGCCCGCCAACCCCTCCGTACCTCCCGAGACCGGTGGCAGGACGGAGCGGAAAACGTGCGGACTGAACGGGAGAGCCAAGAGCCAGCGATCCACGCGCGTGCGACCGTCCAAGTCACAGCGTTCGACGAAAACCTCCTCCCTCGGCCAGGCACTCGGCGCCAGCAGGGGAGACAGGATCAGACGCCCCGCCGGCCACTTAAGGCCGAGGACGAACCACGAGACGGGCGGCTGCAGCAGCGGGCGGCCTGCAGCTCCCAGCACTCTCAATCGATCAACCATCGAGTCGGGTCAGCGTGTCAAACCGGCGAGCTCCACGGTCAGGCCGGCGGCGCACCAGCACCGGACCTCCGCGGCTCCCTTCACTCTTTCCACTGCCAGCCAACCGAGAGACGGACCCAATGCGGACGTGCAGAGCTTAGGCAGACCCCCCACTGGAGGCTCAACACTTCGTGGCAGCTCCGTGTCCCAGAGACCAGGAGGGTTGGCACACACACACAGTGTGAACCACCGACAGCCATTCTGGGACCGGTGACAGCCGTGCTGGCCCCACTGCCACGACACAGACGGACGCCAGGCCGCGCTCCCCGGCGGGGGGATGGCGTCGAGCCTGACGAACGGAATGTGCAGGGTGGGGGGGAAAGGCCAAGCGCTCCGACGCCGGAGGGCTCCGGAGTCTGAACTTAGGGGGACAAAGAGGACGGGTCCTCTGCGACACCCCAGCCGCGCTCTCGCCAGCCAAGGCGAGTGCGATTGATTGCCAAACGACCCTCAGACAGGCGTGGCCCCGGGAAGAACCCGGGGCCGCAAAGTGCGTTCAAAGTGTCGATGATCAATGTGTCCTGCAATTCACATTAATTCTCGCAGCTAGCTGCGTTCGTCATCGACGCACGAGCCGAGTGATCCACCGTCAAGAGTTGTCTGAGTTTGTTTTAGGTCTCTCCCTCGCCAGAGGAAAGCGACCCGGACCGCACATACGCTCCCCACCTTGAGCTACAGCCACCTGCACGCCGGCGTGCGGGCGGAGCAGGGTGGCGTGAAGCGATGGGGAGCACCATCCTGGTGCGGCCCGCAGAAACATACGTCTATTGGGGGGAGGAGGACAGGGCGCCCAAGAGGCGATGCGTGCCCCAACGCACCGCAGCGACGGAGGCAGGATCACCGCCACCATGTCGCCCGCCTAGTATCACGAGGCGTGCAGCAGCTTTGCCCTAGGAAAAGCAGAGGCGGGAACGGGCACCGGCCATCGGTTCGGCAGCGTCACTGACGCGTGCACGTGGCGGCGTGTCGGCGAGCGGACTTCCTGCGAGGAGGCGGGGGCGGCACTCGCCCGAGCAGACGCCCGCCCGGCCCAGCCACCGCCGAGGTGGACTGGGAGTCGCGGCAACGGCTCGTCATACTCGTTCCCACACTCACAGCGCAGCTTGCCCGCAAGCCACCGACCACCGATCGACGCCAGGCGCCCCGACCGAGAGCGGGATCGCTCGTTCGCCCTGCTGGCAGTTCGCTGGGGATCACTACTGCACGGAGCTCGGAGACCGACGGGCGGCAACTCGAGAGTCTTTAAACCACCACCCCCATCCCGCAAGTGCAAAGAGGCTGTATACGCACAGACGGGTGAGGGGAATAGGTACCCCGTCGGGTTTGAAGGGAGCGTGACTAGATAGCAACGATGTAAACCCAGCCGATTTGGGAGCGAAAGACCGGCGCCTGCATCACCGGCTTCGTTTCCCGTGGCTGGAGAGTACACCGAAACCCTCCGTCTGTCGCGAGCTCCCGACGACGCGGTGCCGCCAAGCAGCAGGGCCGGACCTGGTGTGGCTCCCCTCGTCGATCACAGACCGGTCGGCACTACTGACGAGACGGTGGAACGGGCTTCGCCCCTTGTGACGAAGGGTGATGCGAACCCGCCCGCCCGCGTGCGTTCGGGGTGGACTCGGCAAACGGAGATTTGAAATCGGAAAGTGTCCTCCTGCCCCGCGCAGGTAGGCGCCCAACAGTTGTGGGGGGTTTGGCGGTGACCACGGCTGCAGGGCCTGCTACCCCGACGAGCTCTCCTGCTGGCCCCGAAACCACCCTCGCGAGACAAGTTGAAACGGAAACGGGCGTACCCCCAAGCCGACGATCCTTTCTTATTTGTTACTTTTTTTTTCACTTGCTCGAGTTGTGGGGA
>NW_027311580.1:0-7500 GCF_047496795.1 Chiloscyllium punctatum | reverse complement strand
ATTTGCTGTTACGAGCATCGTGTGCCCCATACCTGCGTGACGAGCACCGCAGGGCGGCAGAGCCATCGCACTTGGCCGGGTGGCAGAGGAGGACCCGACTATTCACAGATAGCGGCCCAACGACTCCCAGAGCCGGTCGTGCGGCGCGCGAGGTCTGCTCTCTTCACAAGAGGCTTTATTAGGGAGTGCTAAGGCAAGGTTCTGTGCCCTCCACCCTCATCGCAACACCCATGGGAGCCTCCGGTCGTCAATAGACCGCCGCACCGGCCTCTGACTGACTCTCAGAATGGACGGAAAGAGCCGGGTAAGCCTTTCAAAAGATTCGACCACGTGCCGAAAACTTTAGACTTCCGTGAGCTCTCCGGCTTGCACCGAGACCCGAAGTCGACGTGCGAAGCACCACGGGACCCCTTTCGCCTGCAGGTCCCGAGCCGCCTTTATTTGCTGTTACGAGCATCGTGTGCCCCATACCTGCGTGACGAGCACCGCAGGGCGGCAGAGCCATCGCACTTGGCCGGGTGGCAGAGGAGGACCCGACTATTCACAGATAGCGGCCCAACGACTCCCAGAGCCGGTCGTGCGGCGCGCGAGGTCTGCTCTCTTCACAAGAGGCTTTATTAGGGAGTGCTAAGGCAAGGTTCTGTGCCCTCCACCCTCATCGCAACACCCATGGGAGCCTCCGGTCGTCAATAGACCGCCGCACCGGCCTCTGACTGACTCTCAGAATGGACGGAAAGAGCCGGGTAAGCCTTTCAAAAGATTCGACCACGTGCCGAAAACTTTAGACTTCCGTGAGCTCTCCGGCTTGCACCGAGACCCGAAGTCGACGTGCGAAGCACCACGGGACCCCTTTCGCCTGCAGGTCCCGAGCCGCCTTTATTTGCTGTTACGAGCATCGTGTGCCCCATACCTGCGTGACGAGCACCGCAGGGCGGCAGAGCCATCGCACTTGGCCGGGTGGCAGAGGAGGACCCGACTATTCACAGATAGCGGCCCAACGACTCCCAGAGCCGGTCGTGCGGCGCGCGAGGTCTGCTCTCTTCACAAGAGGCTTTATTAGGGAGTGCTAAGGCAAGGTTCTGTGCCCTCCACCCTCATCGCAACACCCATGGGAGCCTCCGGTCGTCAATAGACCGCCGCACCGGCCTCTGACTGACTCTCAGAATGGACGGAAAGAGCCGGGTAAGCCTTTCAAAAGATTCGACCACGTGCCGAAAACTTTAGACTTCCGTGAGCTCTCCGGCTTGCACCGAGACCCGAAGTCGACGTGCGAAGCACCACGGGACCCCTTTCGCCTGCAGGTCCCGAGCCGCCTTTATTTGCTGTTACGAGCATCGTGTGCCCCATACCTGCGTGACGAGCACCGCAGGGCGGCAGAGCCATCGCACTTGGCCGGGTGGCAGAGGAGGACCCGACTATTCACAGATAGCGGCCCAACGACTCCCAGAGCCGGTCGTGCGGCGCGCGAGGTCTGCTCTCTTCACAAGAGGCTTTATTAGGGAGTGCTAAGGCAAGGTTCTGTGCCCTCCACCCTCATCGCAACACCCATGGGAGCCTCCGGTCGTCAATAGACCGCCGCACCGGCCTCTGACTGACTCTCAGAATGGACGGAAAGAGCCGGGTAAGCCTTTCAAAAGATTCGACCACGTGCCGAAAACTTTAGACTTCCGTGAGCTCTCCGGCTTGCACCGAGACCCGAAGTCGACGTGCTAAGCACCACGGGACCCCTTTCGCCTGCAGGTCCCGAGCCGCCTTTATTTGCTGTTACGAGCATCGTGTGCCCCATACCTGCGTGACGAGCACCGCAGGGCGGCAGAGCCATCGCACTTGGCCGGGTGGCAGAGGAGGACCAGACTATTCACAGATAGCGGCCCAACGACTCCCAGAGCCGGTCGTGCGGCGCGCGAGGTCTGCTCTCATCACAAGAGGCTTTAGGGAGTGCTCAGGCAAGGGTCAGCCCGCAGCCTTCCTGGCAACACCCAGGGGAACCAGGCCACTCGCGTCTCTCGCCTTCATTTTCGACACGAGCGCCTGCGGAGGGCCACCACCCCCTCCGATTGTCAAGAGACCTCCGCACCGGCCTCTGACTTACTCTCAGAATGGACGGAAAGAGCCGGGTAAGCCTTTGAAAAGATTCGACCACGTGCCGAAAACTTTAGACTTCCGTGAGCTCTCCGGCTTGCACCGAGACCCGAAGTCGACGTGCTTAGCACCACGGGACCCCTTTCGCCTGCAGGTCCCGAGCCGCCTTTTATTTTTGTTACGAGTATCGTGTTCCCCAAACCTGGGTGACGAGCACCGCAGGGCGGCAGAGCCATCGCGCTTGTCCGGGTGGCAGAGGAGGACCAGACTATTCACAAATAGCGGCCCAACGACTCCCAGAGCCGGTCGTGCGGCAGGCGAGGTCTGCTCTCATCACAAGAGGCTTTAGGGAGTGCTCAGGCAACGGTCAGCCCGCAGCCTTCTTGGCAACACCCAAGGGAACCAGGCCACTCGCGTCTCTCGCCTTCATTTTGGACACGAGCGCCTGTGGAGGGACGGCCGGAGTCAACGTGGGGTTTGCCCGCCCTCCAATAGTGTCAAAAGACCGCCGCACAAGTCTCTGACTGACTCTTAGAACAGACAGAAAGAGTTTGTCAAATCTGTCAAAAAATTGACAAAGTGTCAAAAATTCGACTTCCAAGAGCTCTCCGGCATGCACTCATACCTGTCATTAAAGTGCTATGCCCGTGGAACCGTTTTTCGGATGCCTTTCAGAACGGTCCCGCGCCGCCATTTTGTTCTAAAAATCGTGTTCCCATATATCTCCGGGTACCCCGCCAACCTCACTGCGGAAAAACTACAAGTGGCACTGAATGGGTCTGAATTCCAAATTTGACTGCATCGGTCTGGAACTCGGTCCGGTCAAAACCGTTTGGATTTTTCTCGGTCCGGACTTCCGCGACAGACAAAGTTAAAGTTTTCGGGCTGCAGGCACAAAACGACAGCTGGCCATTTGCCGGGCTCAATTCACCCAATTCCTCCGGCACTTCGGAGCACATGTTCGGTGTAAGTTTGCGAATCTTTCCCGATGCTGCAGCATTTTCCTCCGCTGACACTTAGAATATTTTTCACACTTTGCTGAAAATTTTTCTAAGTGTTTTTTTCCAAGTTTTCCTGGTTACTGATTTCTTCTTTTTAAACATTTTTCTAAGTTTTTCTGGTTACTGATTTCTTCTTTTTAAACATTTTTCGCAGTTTGTCTGGTTACTGATTTCTTCTTTTTAAACATTTTTCGCCGTTTTTCTGGTTACTGATTTCTTCTTTTTAAACATTTTTCGCCGTTTTTCTGGTTACTGATTTCTTCTTTTTAAACATTTTTCTAAGTTTTTCTGGTTACTCATTTCTTCTTTTTAAACATTTTTCTAAGTTTTTCTGGTTACTGATTTCTTCTTTTTAAACATTTTTCTAAGTTTTTCTGGTTACTCATTTCTTCTTTTTAAACATTTTTCTAAGTTTTTCTGGTTACTCACTTCTTCTTTTTAAACATTTTTCGCCGTTTTTCTGGTTACTGATTTCTTCTTTTTAAACATTTTTCTAAGTTTTTCTGGTTACTCATTTCTTCTTTTTAAACATTTTTCTAAGTTTTTCTGGTTACTCATTTCTTCTTTTTAAACATTTTTCTAAGTTTTTCTGGTTACTGATTTCTTCTTTTTAAACATTTTTCTAAGTTTTTCTGGTTACTGATTTCTTCTTTTTAAACATTTTTCTAAGTTTTCCTGGTTACTCATTTCTTCTTTTTAAACATTTTTCTAAGTTTTCCTGGTTACTCATTTCTTCTTTTTAAACATTTTTCTAAGTTTTCCTGGTTACTGATTTCTTCTTTTTAAACATTTTTCGCAGTTTTTCTGGTTACTGATTTCTTCTTTTTAAACATTTTTTCGCAGTTTGTCTGGTTACTGATTTCTTCTTTTTAAACATTTTTCGCCGTTTTTCTGGTTACTGATTTCTTCTTTTTAAACATTTTTCGCCGTTTTTCTGGTTACTGATTTCTTCTTTTTAAGCATTTTTCTAAGTTTTTCTGGTTACTCATTTCTTCTTTTTAAACATTTTTCTAAGTTTTTCTGGTTACTGATTTCTTCTTTTTAAACATTTTTCTAAGTTTTTCTGGTTACTCATTTCTTCTTTTTAAACATTTTTCTAAGTTTTTCTGGTTACTCACTTCTTCTTTTTAAACATTTTTCTAAGTTTTTCTGGTTACTGATTTCTTCTTTTTAAACATTTTTCGCCGTTTTTCTGGTTACTGATTTCTTCTTTTTAAACATTTTTCTAAGTTTTTCTGGTTACTCATTTCTTCTTTTTAAACATTTTTCTAAGTTTTTCTGGTTACTGATTTCTTCTTTTTAAACATTTTTCTAAGTTTTCCTGGTTACTGATTTCTTCTTTTTAAACATTTTTCGCAGTTTTTCTGGTTACTGATTTCTTCTTTTTAAACATTTTTCTAAGTTTTCCTGGTTACTGATTTCTTCTTTTTAAACATTTTTCGCAGTTTTTCTGGTTACTGATTTCTTCTTTTTAAACATTTTTCTAAGTTTTTCTGGTTACTGATTTCTTCTTTTTAAACATTTTTCTAAGTTTTTCTGGTTACTCACTTCTTCTTTTTAAACATTTTTCTAAGTTTTCCTGGTTACTGATTTCTTCTTTTTAAACATTTTTCGCAGTTTGTCTGGTTACTGATTTCTTCTTTTTAAACATTTTTCGCAGTTTTTCTGGTTACTGATTTCTTCTTTTTAAACATTTTTCTAAGTTTTTCTGGTTACTCACTTCTTCTTTTATAACATTTTTCTAAGTTTTCCTGGTTACTGATTTCTTCTTTTTAAACATTTTTCTAAGTTTTCCTGGTTACTGATTTCTTCTTTTTAAACATTTTTCTAAGTTTTCCTGGTTACTGATTTCTTCTTTTTAAACATTTTTCTAAGTTTTTCTGGTTACTCATTTCTTCTTTTTAAACATTTTTCGCAGTTTTTCTGGTTACTGATTTCTTCTTTTTAAACATTTTCCTAAGTTTTCCTGGTTACTGATTTCTTCTTTTTAAACATTTTTCTAAGTTTTCCTGGTTACTCATTTCTTCTTTTTGATCATTTTTCTAAGTTTTCCTGGTTACTGATTTCTTCGTTTTGAACATTTTTCTAAGTTTTCCTGGTTACTCACTTCTTCTTTTCAAACATTTTTCTTCGTTTTTCTGTTTACTCATTTAGCACTTTCAGGCACTTTCCCATCATTTCCTCGTTCCCGATTTCACCCTTTAAAACGCTTTCGGGCATTTCCCTAAGTTTTGCGGTTCACTCGTTTGGGACTCACTGACACCTTCTCTAGCTTCCCTGCTCACTTTTTTCGTACTGTTGAGAAAATTCGAACCCTTTCCTTAACTATGCCGGTTACTGACTTCACCGCTTCAGACCCTTGTCCCCGTAATGAAAGATACCATTTCCCACCGTGGGAAATGCACGAAAATCGGACTGAACACGGGGGAGGCTCCCCCCTCGAAGGCGAGACCGTCGGCAGAACCGCCGGGTCAAACCCGGCCGAGCTACCCGGCTTACAAGTCTCAAAGTCGGTATGAGCAGTCACGTCCACCCCCATTCCCTTTTGGACCACTTCCCACGGTTCCAAATGCATGAAAATCGGCCTGTACACGGGGGAGGCACCCGCCTCGAAGACGAGACCGTCGGCAGAACCGCCGGGTCAAACCCGGCTGAGCTACCCGGCTCGGAAGCGCCAAAGTCGGGTTGAGCAGTCACATTCACTCCCATCGACGTTTGGACCACTTCCCACGGTTCGAAATGCACGGAAATCGGCCTGTACACGGGGGAGGCACCCGCCTCGAAGAGGAGACTGTCGGCAGAACCGCCGGGTCAAACCCGGCTGTGCTAACCGGCTCGGAAGCGCCAAAGTCGGGTTGAGCAGTCACATTCACTCCCATCCCCTTTTGGGCAACTTCCCACGGTTGGAAATGCATGGAAATCGGACTGAACACGGGGGAGGCTCCCCCCTCGAAGGCGAGACCGTCGGCAGAACCGCAGGATCAAACCCGGCTGAGCTACCCGGCTTACAAGTCTCAAAGTCGGTATGAGCAGACACGTCCACCCCCATTCCCTTTTGGACCACTTCCCACGGTTCGAAATGCATGAAAATCGGCCTGTATACGGGGGAGGCACCCGCCTCGAAGACGAGACCGTCGGCAGACCCGCCGGGTCAAACCCGGCTGAGCTACCCGGCTCGGAAGCGCCAAAGTCGGGTTGAGCAGTCACATTCACTCCCATCCCCTTTTGGACCACTTCCCACGGTTCGAAATGCACGAAAATCGGCCTGTACACGGGGGAGGCACCCGCCTCGAAGACGAGACCGTCGGCAGAACCGCCGGAACAAACCCGGCTGAGCTACCCGGCTTACAAGTCTCAAAGTCGGTATGAGCAGACACGTCCACCCCCATTCCCTTTTGGACCACTTCCCACGGTTCGAAATGCATGAAAATCGGCCTGTATACGGGGGAGGCACCCGCCTCGAAGACGAGACCGTCGGCAGACCCGCCGGGTCAAACCCGGCTGAGCTACCCGGCTCGGAAGCGCCAAAGTCGGGTTGAGCAGTCACATTCACTCCCATCCCCTTTTGAACCTCTTCCCACCGTTGGAAATGCACGAAAATCGGCCTGTACACGGGGGAGGCTCCCCCCTCGAAGGCGAGACCGTCGGCAGAACCGCCGGGTCAAACCCGGCTGAGCTACCCGGCTTACAAGTCTCGAAGTCGGGTTGAGCAGTCACATTCACTCCCATCGACTTTTGGGCAACTTCCCACCGTTGCAAATGCATGAAAATCGGCCTGTACACGGGGGAGGCACCCGCCTCGAAGTCGAGACCGTCGGCAGAACCGCCGGGTCCAACCCGGCTGAGCTACCCGGCTTACAAGTCTCAAAGCCGGGTTGGGCAGTCACGTTCACCCCCATTCCCTTTTGGATCACTTCCCACGGTTCGAAATGCACGAAAACCGGCCTGTACACGGGGGAGGGTCCGCCCTCGAAGGCGAGACCGTCGGCAGAACCGCCGGGTCAAACCTGGCTGAGCTACCCGGCTTACAAGTCTCAAAGTCGGGTTGAGCAGTCACGTTCACTCCCATCGACTTTTAGACCACTTCCCACGGTTCGAAATGCACGAAAATCGGCCTGTACACGGGGGAGGCACCCGCCTCGAAGACGAGACCGTCGGCAGAACCGCCGGGTCAAACCCGGCCGAGCTACCCGGGTTAGAAGCCTCAGAGTCGGGTTGAGCAGTCACGTTCACTCCCATCGACTTTTAGACCACTTCCCACGGTTGGAAATGCACGAAAATCGGCCTGTACACGGGGGTGGCATCCGCCTCGAAGACGAGACCGTCGGCAGAACCGCCGGGTCAAACCCGGCTGAGCTACCCGGCTTACAAGTCTCAAAGTCGGGTTGAGCAGTCACATTCACTCCCATCGACTTTT